>NC_068915.1:8181818-8484848 GCF_023091745.1 Budorcas taxicolor | reverse complement strand
CACCCTCTCCAGCATTTATTGCTTGCAGATTTTTGGATCGCAGCCATTCTGACTGGTGTGAAGTGGTACCTCATTGTGGTTTTGATTTGCATTTCTCTGATAATGAGTGATGTTGAGCATCTTTCATGTGTTTGTTAGCCATCCGTAAGTCTTCTTTGGAGAAATGTCTATTTAGTTCTTTGGCCCATTTTTTGATTGGGTCGTTTATTTTTCTGGAATTGAGCTGCATAAGTTGCTTGTATATTTTTGAGATTAGTTGTTTGTCAGTTGCTTCATTTGCTATTATTTTCTCCCATTCAGAAGGCTGTCTTTTCACCTTGCTGATATTTTCCTTTGTTGTGCAGAAGCTTTTAATTTTAATTAGATCCCATTTGTTTATTTTTGCTTTTATTTCCAGAATTCTGGGAGGTGGATCATAGAGGATCCTGCTGTGATTTATGTCTGAGAGTGTTTTGCCTATGTTCTCCTCTAGGAGTTTTATAGTTTCTGGTCTTACATTTAGATCTTTAATCCATTTTGAGTTTATTTTTGTGTGCGGTGTTAGAAAGTGATCTAGTTTCATTCTTTTACAATTGGTTGACCAGTTTTCCCAGCACCACTTGTTAAAGAGATTGTCTTTACTCCATTGTATATTCTTGCCTCCTTTATCAAAGATAAGGTGTCCATATGTGTGTGGATTTATCTCTGGGCTTTCTATTTTGTTCCATTGATCTATATTTCTGTCTTTGTGCCAGTAGAATACTGTCTTAATGACTGTGGCTTTGTAGTAGAGCCTGAAGTCAGGTGGGTTGATTCCTCCAGTTCCATTCTTCTTTCTCAAGATTGCTTTGGCAATTCGAGGTTTTTTGTATTTCCATACAAATCTTGAAATTATTTGTTCTAGTTCTGTGAAAAATATGGCTGGTATAGCAGAATGCCTTGTATAAAACATTATGTAAATGTTTATATAATGTAGTGCACCTAAGAAAATTATATTTTAACTGTGAACCATGGTATTTATTTGTTTTACATCTATTCATGAAAAAGAATAAATGCATCTCTATGTACCTGCACAAGAAAAAAAGGAAAAGAATAGGCCTCCATTGCACAGACACAATTGTCTTACATTGTTGGTACAATTATAACTTGAGCCTCCATAAGCTGGAGAATGCCTACAGAGCAAAACAGCAGTAGACATTAAAATAAAATCTTATTTATAAGCTTTTTCAACCCTAGCTTGCTCCTATATTTTTCTATTTAGATGAATATAACTCAAATGGCGCAAATCACTTAGATGAAGAAAAGATATTTGTCATGTCTTTCTCTCCTTGCTCTTTGCATTGTCAGATATAACCCTTCATTTATGTTACTTCTGAAGTGAGTTGTGGAACCTTCATTTTGGAGCTTTTGTTTAAACGTGCACTATGCCTTTGACTGAATAAACAGATAGAACTCCTACATGGAATGATAGGAAAAAAAAAAAAAAAAAGGCTGCTTTGAGGTGGAAAGATGGAAAATGGAGTCTTTTCTTCCAACAAATGCTTTCCAATGTCAGGGCTTATAGCTTGGTGAGTGGAAGATCAGTTGAATTCTAGCCCTTACTTGACTTCATCCAGGTACTTTGAGCAGGCTGCAACTTGGACAACTGCACATGGCAGTTCTGCTTAACACTGGCCCACCTCCCCATCACTATTGTTATTCCTCAGCTTTACTGGTGCAACAGGGTTGTCATTGCCATTGGAGTAGCTTTCTCTCCAACTACTGAATTATCACTATAATGCACAGATTGTTTTCTTCTTTCAATGCAAAATGTTATATGGTTATGATACTCAGCTATCTTTGACAGATCCAAATTAGTTTTATTTCGTCATTTATTTTGTTTTATTTATTTTTATACATTTTAAAAACTGTTATTGGAGTGTAGTTGAATTACAAGTTTGTGTTAGTTTCAGACGTACAGCAAAGTAAATCCATTATACATATATCCAATATTTTATTTTTTGAGATAATTTTCCCATATAAGTCATTACAGAGTATTGAGTAGAGTTCCCTGTCCTATACATAGGTCCTCCTTATTTATCTGTTTTATGTGTGTATATGTTAATCCCAGTCTCCCAATTTATCTCTCATCCCCTTATCTCCTGCTAACCCTAATCATTCCTTTTGCTTTATCTTCTGTCTTCTTCCCATTTTTCTGCATTTCATTGCCTTTATTTTCTTTGCTCCACCCTTTCTTTGTTACCACAAATACTCTAGTCTCAAAACTATATTTGGTTTTCAAATACATACATTGAGAAAATCTTAAAGCCAAGCCCATTCATTACACTTCTACTTCTTCTTAGCAGCTCTGAGACAGTCTGAGGGCCTATGACTTGTTTGTGTGACTTACGAATTCTCTCCATTGAGAGCTTAGTGGGGCAGGTATGATGGATTTTTTACTGATTTTCAAGTCAAGATGACATATTTTTCTTTCACCAAATTAAATATCTAGATCACTGCTGGTACAGTAGCCAGTTGCTGCATGCCACATTTAAATTATTTTAAATAGCACTATGTTAAGCTATATTTAAGTTAGTTCTTTAGTCACACTGGTCATTTCTGAATGCCCAAGACAACACAGATCCAGAAAATTTCCATCTTTGCAAAAAAAGTTCTATTGAACATAACTGTACTGCTCTAGTACATAATTTACAAAGCTTACATATGCCCTCAATGACATTTCTTCACAAAATGATCATGCAATGTTGTTTTTAGAGCTATCTTTTTTAGTACTGCATCATTTATGATTCATGAGTTTCCTGATGATCCAGTCATTAAATACCAATTTATTGTTTTTTATAGAAGGGAGTTTACTCTTTTTTACAACGTCCCAGGAGAAAGATTATGTAAGTTTCTGTGATCTGATGTCAATATAACTTTAGATAAGACCAAATAACCTCTTCATAATTTAGGAATTATAAAATTTATGAGTTAATTTCTGTCTACACGGAAAGGGAGGGAGACAATAGCATGTCTTCAGTTCAGTTCAGTTCAGTTGCTCAGTCGTGTCCGACTCTTTGCGACCCCATGAATCACAGCATGCCAGGCCTCCCTTGTCCATCACCAACTCCCGGAGTTCACTCAGACTCACGTCCATCGAGTTAGTGATGCCATCCAGCCATCTCATCTTCTGTCTTCACCTTCTCCTCCTGCCCCCAATCCTCCCAGCATCAGAGTCTTTTCCAATGTCTTCAGACACCTTTAAAAAGTTTTGTTTGGGGAATTTCCTGGCAGTCCAGTGGCTAGGACTCAGTGATTTCAGGGCCAGGGCTCTGGGGTTGATCCTTGGTTAGAGAGAAAAAGAGCCTACAAGTCATCTGGTCCAGCAAAAAAAAAAAAAAAAAGTTTTGTTTGCATCTGGTCAATGAAAATTGCTATTTTCTTACTTATATGTAAATGTACTAGATTATGTCAGATGCATATAAAGAATATACCATGTACCAGCATTGTAGATACAGCCTATGACAAATTATTTTGATTATATACTAAGTAGGACTTGATAAATCTAAAGCTAACATGTATAACTGTTAATTATTTACAGAGAAAGTGTTAGTCACTCAGTCATGTCCGATTCTTAGTAAGTCCATGGACTGTAGCCTGCCAGGCTTCTCTGTCCATGAAATTCTCCAGGCAAGAATACTAGAATGGGCAGCCATTCCTTTCTCCAAGGCATCTTTCCAAGCCAGGGATCAAACCCAGGTCTTCTACACTGAAGGCAGATTCTTTACAATTTGAGCCACCAGGGAAGCCCCCATTTACAGAGAAGTATAACATACATTATCTTATTTTATTGTCACAAAAATGTCTCATTGTAATTTTATCTTTTTTTGCATATGAAAACTGAAGTTCATACTGTAATACAAGGGCAATCAAACAGGATTTCTTTGCAAGTACAAATTGCCTTCTACTATTATAACAATACTATCCATTTCATTGCATAGCTTTATTATTTCATTGACTTAAATTATTTTTGGCCATAAGAAAACAACATACAGAATATCAAAATATTTCTTTTGTATAGCACAAAATGTTTGCAAAATAAGAAAAATATTTGTTCAGTACTTTATTACCAATGAAGCTAAGACATTTTAATAATTTTATATCATAGAGTTTTTCATAAATTGATGCATAAATCATTCATTCATTCATTAAACAACTAAACAATTATTGTTTTCTATGTACTGATCTAGGATTTGAACAGTAAAAGGTTATTGGTTTACTTCCATTGATACCCAATAAGATCTTAGTATAGAAAAAGGTATTTACTAGACAGGTGCAAACAAGGAAGCACTATGATCTTGTCATTTTGTGGACAGATAAAGTTTATATTGAAGTTTATGAGAACATGCAGAAAGAGTTTCTTGAAGGATAAGCAAAGTGACTCAGACTGAATTTTAGGGATAATGCAGGTATATTAGAGCTAAATCTAGAATCTTTGAAATGTTGATAACTGCACTTTTTAAATAAAAAATGAAAATGGTAATTAAATTATCCAAAATTGGTAGCTTAAAAATGAAACATTTTGATAGAAGGTGACAGGAAATGACACTGGAGAGGTATATCACCTCATGAAATTTTCTGCATGGAAGCTAAGGAAAACCTTCAGTCAGCACAAAACCGTTGGAAGATTTCTCGCAGGAGAATGATTTTATAATACTGATGCTTAGATGTGTTATTCTAGGACTGTATTTAGAAAGATTTTGGTGAAGTGTGTTGGACTAGAATTACTGGGATTTGGTTTAAGGACTATGGAAGCTACTTCTTTTATCTAGGAATTATGTACAGATAATACATATCTGTAATACAGTACAGATGCTGCCAAGGAGAAAGAAATCTATTCAAAAGACACTTGGAATGTGAGTTGTTTAATTCTATTATGGATATTGGTTTCTAGTTAATGGACTTGCCCAATCATGTCAACATATTTTGCCACAAGTAGCAGAGAATTCTACTCAAAGTGGTTTAAACAATGATGAAAATTGTCACATAGACTGTCTCAAGGGATGTGCATGGATACTAAGTCACTTCAGTCATGTTTAAACCTTTGTGACCCTATGGACTTCAGTCTGCCAGGCTCCTCTGTCCACGGGTACTCTCCAGGCAAGAATACTGGAGTGGGTTGCCACGCTCTCCTCTAGGGGATCTTCCCTTCCAAGGAACTGAACCTGCATCTCCTGCATTGACAGGTGAATTCTTTATCACTAGTGCCACCTGGGAAGCCCATGTCTCAAGGGATGATGACTGGTTAATTCAGAGACTCAATAAAATTAGCAAGTGCTCTGATCCTTTCCATTTTGTTTTCTCTGCAGTTTTTGGTTGTCAGCTTTATCCTCAGGCCTGCTGCCTTCAAGGTCACAGCATCTTCCAGCATTTCTTGACACCACATTCATAAGAAAAAAGGGAGACATAGTTGGGCAGGTCTTCAAAGAAAAACATTCTTATACATCTTTCAACAGGTTTTTCCTCCTGCCTCATTAGCAAGAATTGTTTCATTTGTCCAGAGAGGAAAATGCCATTACTGTGGCTAGGAGGGCAGTTGTGATCTACCTTCCAACGGATACTCTTTTTTTTGTCATTTATAGATGTGATGTCTAGAAATATTGTTCCTCAGATCAATGATGCTCTTTTCATTTTTTAAAAAAACTTCCCCTATATGTTCCATTTTGTATATTTTATATTATGTCTTCAAGTTTGCTTTTTTTTTAAACTCTTGCAGTGTGTAATTTGCCTATTAAGTAAAGTATCCACATCCAGATAGTCTAGATTATCATATCTAGTGTATTTTCCTCTTGGATGTTGTAGTATTCATATCTAAAATTTTAAATACAGTCTTCTATTCTCCATGTCTCTACTTAACTGTTTAAACATATGAAATGATAATGAAAACAGATTGAATATTTGTATCTGATGCTTCTAACATCCATCCCAGTTCTGTGTTGTTTTTATTGAATAATCACTTTCCTTATTATGGGCAAAGTTATTCTGACTCTTTGCATGCTAGAAACATTTTTGTTGGATGGTAAACGTTGTGAAGTTTACTTTGTTGAGTGTTTCACATTTTCAGATTTGTGTAAATATCCTTATGCTTTGTCTCTCAGTGCGGTTAAGCACTTGAGGGCAATCTGATCCTTCAGGTATGGTCATTTTTATTAACGTAGTTTTGGAACAATGCTCAGTCGAAAGCTAACTATAACAACTGAGATATGAACTTCCTCAAAACTCTGCCCATTCTCCCATGGACTAACAATTTTTTCTAGCCTGACTTGCTGGGGGGTTACCTCAAATTCTCTGGAGTGATGCTGCCTGGGGCCTCAAGTAGTTTCCTACCATGTGTGATAAGTACTCTCCTGAACACTCAAGAGAATGCTGTTGTACAGCTGTCATCTCTGTGGCACTTTGCTCTGCAAACTCTAGCTGCCTTGGTTTCCTTGGACTTTCAGCTCTAGTTCAACTCAAGGGGATCTCAGAGCTCTACATCAATTCCTCTACCCTGCACCAAAGCCTGAAAACACTCTCAAAGAAATAAGAGCCATTTTAAGGTACTCCTCATATATATATTATTATTGTATATTGATATATACAATATTGTGTATATTGTATATATACACAATATTTATATCTATTATATATAACATATCATTGATTATTATAATATATAATAATATGTATATTTTTTTTTCAGGGACGGGAGAGAGCAGGCAAATTGATCCCTTGAAATTCCTTCTTTACCAAAAGCAGAGTCTTCCATATTCCACATCTTCTTAAGAACTTTTTTCTTTCCCACAGGAGAGTTTCCCAGGTGGCTCAGTAGTAAAGAATCTGCCTGCGATGCAGGAGATGTAAGAGACAGAGGTTTGATCCCTGGGTCAGGAACGTCCCCTGGAGGAGGAAATGGCAAGCCATTCCAGTATTCTTGCCTAGTAATGTTCTCTTACTGAGAATAATTTGAGAATCTGGAAAAAGACAAGAAAAATATCATCAAGTCAAAGACTTGGGAAATTTAAGACATAAAAGAATGATGGTCAAGAACAAAGGGAATAAGAAAAACCAGAACTGGGAGTGTGGCACTCCTGTGCATTGCAGAATGTATAACAGTATCTCTGGTCTCTACACACTAGATACTAGTAGTAACAAACTTTCTTTTCAAAATGTAACAACCAAATTGTCTCCAGGTAATAGATATGAATTGTGGCTTGCCTGGTGCCTCAGACGGTAACCAATCCACCTGCAATGAGGGAGACGCAGGTGTAATCCCTGGGTTGGTCGGGATGATCCCCTGGAGGAAGGCATGGCAACTCACTCCAGAACTCTTACCTGGATAATTCCATAGACAGAGGAGCCTGGTGGGCTACAGTCCATTGGATCACAAAGAGTCAGACACAACTGAAGTGATTTAGCACACACGAATGCAATAAATACCAAAAATTCCAAGATACTTGGTGATTGTTACAAACATGATTATTTAAGTTTCACCATTTTAAATGTCTCCTTATTGTTCCTATATTCTTTCACGCTTTTCATCATATTGATATATTCAGCACTGCCACATGATTGCATTCCTTTTATGCATGTATGCATTCATGCGTGCTCAGTGGCTCAGTCATGTCATATTCTTTGCAACCCCAGTAGCCTGTCAGTCTCCTCTGTCTATGGAATTTTCCAAGCAAGAACACTGGAGTGGGTTGTCTTTCTCTCCTCCAGGGGATTTTCCCAGCTCAGAGATTGAACTCCTATCTGGAGCATCCCCTGCATTAGCAGGCAGGTTCATTACCACTGTGCCCCCTGGAAAGCCCTAAATAATCCATCTGCCAATGCAAGAAACACTGGTTCAATCCCTGATCCAGGAAGATCCCTCAAGCCTTGAGTAACGAAGTGCACGTGCCACAATTAGCCACCACTGCTGAACGTATAATAAATTTTAACATTGATCTGATAGACCCTTAATGAGACCAGCAATCATCAAACTCAGTGCAAACCTGGAAGACTGAACTTTCATGTAAGCATTATAATTTGGATTTTGGTATGTTATGTACTGAGTTGAATAATTTCCCCTCAAAATTGGAGTCATGCCTACCTGGAAACACATAAGGAGAGAGAAATTTGGACAGAGAGGCACAGATACACAGGGATAATGACATATGACAGTGGAGGGATGATGCACCTTCAAGGAAAAGAACCACGAGAAGCTAGAGAATCAGTGAAGTCCCCCCTAGAGTCTTCAGAGAGAGAGAGAGAGCATAGCCCTGTCAATACCTTGATTTAGAGCTTTTAGCCTCCAGAGATATGAGAGAATATATTTCTGTTTTTTAGCCACCTATTTTGGGTAATTTATTAGTGTGGGTCTAGGAAACTAGTATATTCAGTATTATAAATCAATCAGAATACTATATTATATTTAGTTCAGCTCAGTTCAGTCACTCAGTAGTGTCTGACTCCTTGCAAACCAGTGGACTGCAGCACGCCAGGCCTCTCTGTCCATCACTAACTCCCAGAGTCCACTCAAACTCATGTCCATTGAGCTGGTGATGCCATCCAACTGTCTCATCCTCTGTTGTCCCCTTCTCCTTCTTCCCTCAATCTCTCCCCGCATCAGGGTCTTTTCAAATGGGTCAGTTATTCGCATCAGGTGGCCGAAGTATTGGAGTTACAGCTTCAACATCAATCCTTCCAATGAACACCCAGGACTAATCTCCTTTAGGATGGACTGGTTGGATCTCCTTGCAGTCAAAGGGACTCTCACAGTTCAAAAGCATCAATTCTTCAGTGCTCAGCTTTCTTTATAGTCCAACTCTCACATCCATACATGACTACTGGAAAAACCATAGCCTTGACTAGACAGACTATTTTTGGCAAAGTAATGTCCTTGCATTTTAATATGTTGTCTAGTTCGGTCATAACTTTCCTTCCAAGGAGTAAGCATCTTTTAATTTCATGGCTGCAATCACCATCTGCACTGATTTTGGAGCCCCCAAAAATAAACACCGCCACTGTTTTCCACCATTTCCCCATCTATTTGTCATAAAATGATGGGGCTAGATGCCATAATCTTACTTTTCTGAATGTTGAGTTTTAAGCCAACTTTTTCACTCTCCTCTTTCACTTTCATCAAGAGGCTTTTTTAGTTCGTCTTCACTTTCTGCCATAAGGGTGGTGTCATCTGAGGTTATTGATACTTTTCCTGGCAATCTTGATTCCAGTTTGCTTCATCTAGCCCAGTGTTTCTCATGATGTGCTCTGCATATAAGTTAAATAAGCAGGGTGAAAATATACAGCCTTTCCCTATTTTGAAACTCCTTTTGCGATTTGGAAACAGATTTGTTCCACGTCCAATTCTAATTGTTGCTTCCTGACCTGCATACAAGTTTCTCAAGAGGCGGTGGCCTGGTATTTTCCACAGTTTATTGTGATCCACATGGTTAAAGGCTTTGGCATAGTCAATAAAGCAGATAAAGATGTTTTTCTGGAACTCTCTTGCTTTTTCGATAATCCAGAAGATGTTGGCTATTTGATTTTTTGTTCCTCTCCCTTTTCTAAAATCAGCTTGAACATCTGGAAGTTCACGGTTCATGTATTGCTGAAGCCTGGCTTGGATAATTTTGAGCATTACTTTACTAGCGTATGAGATGAGTGCAATTGTGCGGTAGTTTGAGCATTCTTCGGCATTGCCTTACTTTGGGATTGGAATGAAAACTTAACTTCTCCAGTCCCGTGGCCATTGCTGAGTTTTCTAAATTTGCTGGCATATTGAGTACAGCACTTTCACAGCATCATCTTTCAGGATTTGAAACAGCTCAACTGGAATTCCATCACCTCCACTAGCTTTGTTCGAAGTGATGCTTTCTAAGGCCCACTTGACTTCACATTCCAGGATGTCTGCCTCTATGTGAGTGATCACACCATCGTAATTATCTGGGTCGTGAAGATCTTTCGAGGCTTTTTTTTTTTTTTTTCACAGCTCCAGAAGACGCAAGGATTCCAGCTGAGAGATGGGAGGAGAGTGAAAGTACTTGATAATATTCTGGCATGGTGGTGAGCAGTGGTTATGCAGGAATTGGAGCAGACAGGAGGGAGAGGCAGCAGTTACAAGATATCCCATGTCTAAGGTAAGCAATGGATTACAAGAAACTGTGGAAAATTCCTCAAGAGATGGGAATACAAGACCATCTTACCTGCCTCTTCAGAAACCTATATGCTAGTCAGGAAGCAAGTTAGAACTGGACATGGGACAACAGACTAGTTCCAATTAGGAAAAGGAGTACATCAAGGCTGTATATTATCACCCTGCTTATTTAACTTCTATGCAGAGTACATCATGAGAAACACTGGGCTGGAAGAAACACAAGCTGGAATCAAGATTGCTGGGAGTAATGTCAATAACCTCAGATATGCAGATGGCACCACCCTTATGGCAGAAAGTGAAGAAGAACTAAAAAAGCCTCTTGATGAAAGTGAAAGAGGAGAGTGAAAAAGTTGGCTTAAAGCTCAACATTCAGAAAACGAAGATCATGGCATCTGGTCCCATCACTTCATGGGAAATAGATGGGGAAACATGGAAAAAGTGTCAGACTTTATTTTGTGTGGCTCCTAAATCACTGCAGATGGTGATTGCAGCCATGAAATTAAAAGACGCTTACTCCTTGGAAAAAAAGTTATGATCAACCTAGACAGAGTATTCAAAAGCAGAGACATTATTTTGCCAACAAAGGTGCGTCTAGTCAAGGCTATGGTTTTTCCTGTGGTCATGTATGGATGTGAGAGTTGGACTGTGAAGAAGGCTGAGAGCTGAAGAATTGATGCTTTTGAATGGTGGTGTTGGAGAACACTCTTATGAATCCCTTGGACTGCAAGGAGATCCAACCAGTCCATTCTAAAGGAGATTAGTCCTGGGTGTTCTTTGGAAGGACTGATGCTGAAGCTGAAACTCCAGTACTTTGGCCACCTCATGCGAAGGGTTGACTCATTGGAAAAGACTCTGATGCTGGGAGGGATTGGGGGGAGGACGAGAAGGGGACAACAGGGGATGAGATGGTTGGATGGCATCACCGACTCGATGGACGTGAGTTTGAGTGAACTCCGGGGGTTGGTGATGGACAGGGAGGCCTGGCGTGCTGCCATTCATGGGGTCACAAAGAGTCGGACACTACTGAGCAACTGAACTGAACTGAACTGAATGTAAGCAGCTGTGGCTGCACTTTGCTGGAGCAGCCATAAAGTGATACCCCACATCCAAGGTAAGAGAAACCCCACTAAGATAGCAGGTGCTGAGAGAGGGCATCAGAGGGCAAACAGACTGAAACCTCAATCATAGAAAACTAACCAATCTAATCACATGGACCACATTTTGTCTAACTCAATGAAACTAAGCCATGCCGTGTAGGGCCACCCAATACTGACAGGTCATGGTACATTATATTACTATTTCATCCTTTTATCTTTAAATATATCATAGCCAATGTGCTCAGTCAGTCATGTGTGATCTCTGCAGACTCACTGATTGTAGCCCACCAGGCTCCTTTGTCCATGGAATTCTCCAGGCAAGAATACTAGAGTGGGTTGCCATTTCTTACTCCAGGATCATAGCCAACAGAAGCTTCAAAAAATTTCTTATTCCAAAATATTAGTATTTTATACAAAGATATGCCTACACAATTCTACTAGTACTTTCTGAATTCTGAAATTCAGTGTATCTTTATAATAACTTGATGTGGCTTTCCCACAGAAAGGCATTTTTAGTTTATGGCAGAATAAATTACATTTTTTATTGTTAAGGAAAGAATTTATTACATTTACAGTCAAATTTAGAATAACACACAATCTATCCAATAAAATGTGTATTTATAGCCTTCAAAAAGAAAGAACAAAAAGCAGTAATATCTTATTTTTTACCAGAGATGACATTTTAACCTTACTGCAAGCTAATCTCCCCAGTCTGTGCTGTGCAGCTATAGTCTTACAGTGCATCGCAAGCCATGGAGACTGGCAGTGGAAAAAATGAGAAGGTGTGCAGTTCCTTAAAATTTTATTCACTTAAATAACCTTGCCAATGTTAAAGATAATTAAAAGAAACCCTAATCCTAAAAATATAAAAGCAGCTCCTGCAGCTCAATTCCAATAATAAATGGGCCAAAGAACTAAACAGACATTTCTCCAAAGAAGGCTAACAAACATATGTAAAGATGTTCAATATCACTCATTATCAGAGAAATGCAAATCAAAACCACAATAAGGTACCATTTCATGCCAGTCAGAATGGCTGCTATCAAAAAGTCTACAAACAATACATGCTGGAGAGGGTGTGGAGAAAAGGGAACCCTCTTACACTGTTAGTGGGAATGCAAACTAGTACAGCCACTATGGAGAACAGTGTGGAGATTCCTTAAAAAACTGTAAATAGAACTGCCTTATGACCCAGCAATCCCATTGCTGGGCATACACACCAAGGAAACAAGAATTGAAAGAGACACGTGTACCCCAATGTTCATCTCAGCACTGTTTACAATAGTCAGGACATGGAAGCAACCTAGATGTCCACTGGCAGACAAATGGATAAGAAAGCTGTGGTGCATATACACAGTGAAATATTACTCAGCCATTAAAAATGCATTTAAATCAGTTCTAATGAGGTGGATGAAATTGGAGTCTATTATAGGGAGTAAGGTAAATCAGAAAGAAAAACACTAATACAGTATATTAGTGCATATATATGGAATTTAGAGAGATGGTAATGATGACCCTATATGAGAGACAGCAAAAAAGACACAGATGTAAAAACAGTCTTTTGGATTCTGTGGGAGAGGGAGAGGGTGGGATGATTTAGGAGAATGGCATTGAAATGTGTATATTATCATATGTGAAACAGATTGTCTGTCCAGTTTCAATGCATAAGACAGGGTGCTCAGGGCCCGTGCACTGGGATGACCTGAAGGATGGGATGGAGAGGGTGGTGGGAGGGGATTTAGAATGGGGAACACATGGGGAATTCATGTCAATGTATGGCAAAAGCCACTACAATATTGTAAAGTAATAAGCCTCCAATTAAAATAAATTAAAAAAATAAATAAACCCTTTACACTTTGTGAAAAAAAAAAATGTTCCTGTAGAATTGGTAACATCTCTTTGGTGGCAAATTCAATTTATTTCATATGTTATTTATTTAGTCACTTAATATACTTTTCTAATTAAATATTCATAAATTTAAGTATAAATATTTGATTATAAGGAAATGGTTTGAGACTTCATTGAACTATACATATAAACAAAATTTGACATTTTGATGTCTTGGTTATAGATGTCTTCAGCAAATAATTCTAAAATGTGGATAGTTGTGATCTTAGTATAAATTGCCATCCCAGTTGGTTAAGTGTCTTCATATTATATGACTAAATATAGTCATATGGAATCAAACTATGATAAATGATTTGATGAAATTATACTTGTTTGTGGAAAATATTTTTTTGCACAGAAATCCTTTAATTTTCTTTATTTTCACACACTAAAAGATGAAACACACTATACGAATAGCTTTTCATAGCAGATTACACGTGAGTCAGTTCAGACCGACTCTCCAGGCCTGCTGGCCTAAGAGGGTCCCTGGCCGGCAGCCGGTGCTCACGTGGCCAATGGGTTGATTCGGATGCAGAAGCGTGCAGCCCTCAACGTGGAAAGTCCCACCCTCTAGTCTTAAATTAGGTTAAATGGCATCGTGTCCGTATGGACAGACAGAAAGTGTGGCGATCCTGAGCAGCTCCAGTTGTCCCAGCTCGCAATGGGAGCCTGGGCCTCAGGCGGAGCAGGAGTCTGGAGGCTCCGCCGCTGCGCACTCGGCTCCCCTCCCTGGGGGGGCGCGTGGCTGTGCCCGGGCTCAGACTCTTTGGGGTTGAGCCAGGAAACTGTAGGTGTCCTCCTCCCTGTCCACTAGCTCCAGATACTTTATCTCGATCAGAATGCCAATGCATTTCTTAATTTACTGGGTCCTGGGACTTGCACCTTGAGGACAGCTGAGTCAGTACTTCAAGTAACTGCTGGTGTTTTAGGACCTTCCTCATTGTCATAATTCTCACAATAGCCGTTGGAACCAGTAGTTTGAGATCTTCCTGGATGTTTAGGTGTGTGGTTTCTTGTTCTTGCTTCTGTTCCGTTTTCATTGGCACATTGAAGTTAACCCTTCATTTCTTATTATTATAACCAAGATTTAATTTTATTAAGGTATCTGGCTTCAATTCCACCTCATCAGCATTTGCATTTTCATCTTAGAAGACCAATAGCTTTGACTTCCATAAAACCTGTAGGACTTGTGCCAAAATGTCCGTCTTTATCTGGGTGCTCCTGGTCAGCTGCTGATGGCCTAAGCATCCTCTGTGTTGTACTGGAGCAGGATGGCCATCTGGACTGTAAATGCCCGCGAAGTGTATCTGTTTTTGAAGTAGTTTGTTACTAATTCTCCTTTTGATACTTGATATAACCACTTCAATTTTCTGCCACTGTGACGGCTGGAGTAAAAGGCTGTGAATTGCTGGTAACTCCCTTCCAGCCAAGACAGCAAGGCAAACATACAAGGCTGCTGAAAAGGCCACAATCCGGAACTCAGTACTTGAATACTGAAATCCAAGTCCAGTGGCTCGGAGTTCGTCTGGTCCTTTTTGAACTGCTCGTTCAAATATTTGCTTAAACCAATGTCTTGAAACATCTGCTGAAGTTTAGCAGCATACTCAAACTCACAAGCTTGCTGTAGCTTAGAGATCGTGCTCACCTCAGCATTGTCGCTCACATGCTCTGATGGACAACCTCTTGGCCAGCAGAGACAACTTCTTCATGTAGAACTTCTGAAACACATCTTTGTCTTTATTTGAAGACCACCATCACTTGGTTGAGTGTGTCTTCAAGTTCTGCTTCTTATGGGTTCTTTGAACTCTTCTTTAACAGGGAGTCACAGTATCAAGTCAGCAACTAGGGGCGTTTACTAGACGAGCCATTTTGGTAGCCATGTTGTTTATGAAGCAACCTCAAGCCTTGTCCAGTGAGGCCAGGAAGCCAGCATCATTGTTGAATGCCGACATCACCAGGGCATTGTATTTTTTATGAACATCCAACACTGTCTCTATATACATTTGGGGGTCTTTTAATGCAGCTTTTCCACACTTCTCAATTGCTGCAAGACTGATTATGCATGTGTGTCTCCAGGAGTTTTTTCAATTTTCCCAGGCCATCCTGAATTCTAGATACATGATTATATATGAGACCCAAATCTTCATTTTTGTCAGCATCCAGCAGGTTCAGGAACTGTGTGGAAGATCTCCAGGTGTTTCTTGATGGCACCTTCTGGCACTTCATGGCAAGCTCGTCCTCTGTGCTCTCAGGAAGGTACACCTGGACCCTCCACTGCTCCTCCAGCAAACGGGTCTCTGCCTTTTTATATGTTCAGTAACCGGGTTCTGCTGCAAGAATTCAGCACTCTCGCTGGTAAAAAGTATTTCTGTGTCAGCCAGAAACTGAGATGCAAGGATTCTTTGTACACTGTTAGCATAGGGCCCTTCACAAAGGCATCATCTTCATTCAGCCCCAGTTCCATGTAAGACCATACAACTCCACTTGCCAGTCTTGTATTGAAGGCTTCACCATTTCTTTCTTTTTCAATGAGTTTTAAAACAGCATTTGTTTCCTCTTTATTCAGTGGCCTGAAAAGCCAGTCTCTTCACATCACCAGTGCAAGAGAATAGATTTCATAGATCCCTTTCCATCCTTGGTCACATTCCTGGTGAACCCAATGTCTATTGAGGCAGGCATACATCCCGTTCAGCACTTTGCTTGAAAATCGATAGTCTTCCCATTGCTTAGTGTAGAACTTCAGTACAACCACATACATAAAATCGTCTCCTTCCTTAAAAAGATTTGTCAAATAATTCCTCAGGAATTCTTTAAGCCGTTTGTACAATTCCAAGCCCGCAAACTGAGCTCCCCCAGAGTCTGATCCTTTTTTGATTTAGGAGAGACACCAGCTCCTCGAGCCTGGTTGAACTGGCAAACACTCGTGCGGTAGTTACACGTGTGAGTGTAGAGTTCCATGGATCTGGACATGGCCATACTCCGTCTGGTGTACACTTGCTGGATGCCAGCTCTGAGGTCATCCCAGATCTGGTCGAGGCCAGTGTGCTTCAGTCCGTGGGGGTTCTGACTTCTGTTGGGTGACATGGCCAATAATATTCTGAAGTCGTCCAGTGCAGCAATCTTTAGTCAAGGTTCAGCTCATTCTCCATCAGATGGAAATAAACAGTATCATTCCAAATTTATTCACAGCAGCTCAGAAAGGATGTCCTTTGAATGGAGAGAATGAAATCTCATCACAGGCCAACCAACTCTGGCTCCTGCTGGGGAGAAGTTGGAGGGGGATGGCCTGGAAATCGTCGCCACCATCTCCTCACCAGCATGGGAGGGGCCATGGAAAGCTTTTTTTAATTCACCAGACCCCTTTAGATAACCATTGTAAGGAATAACAAAGTCTCCACAGTCTATCTTCAGAATTAAGCATGCCCTAGCTACTAACATTATTAAATTGCCAGTCTTTCAAAATATCCAATAAATTTTATAAATTTCACGTTGCCTTACATAGAAGCAAAATAATCACATAGCCTGACTACCTCTAGATAATCACCCCAGATGGCTGTGAAGAGACCTAATGAAAATAATGTTTCATGTAACCTTTTATAAATTGGTAAACAGTTGTAAGATTAACAAAATGACCTTTTCAAAGCAAAGTAACTGAATCCATTTTTTAGGTCAGATTAGTATGATTTATTCATTAATCCTATTTTTTTAGTAACTATCAATATGACTGTGAGATTAATATCAGTGTAATTTTTTTTTACTATTTAACCTCCATTTCCCCTAGAAATGTAATACCTACACTGCTACTTATTATTCTGTCTAGTGGAATGGTAAGTGGGAAAGAAAAGCTGTTGTGTGTTGGCAGGAACTTGCAGGGATTATTAAGTCATGGAGCTCCACATAAAATAACATTTATTTAAATATTTTCATTAAAATCAACATAATGAAAAGTGTTAACAAGTACTATTAAAATTAATAGGTACTGTTAAAATTGTTTGTACTTTATATACTGCTTTGCACATTATACAGAGCACCAACTCACATATCATTTAATTTCCTAACAATGAAAAAAATAGCAAAATTTTTAAAGAGTTTAAAAATTTACTATACCTCTTCCAAACACAGGAGTCAAGTAATAAGTTCTCACCCTAGTAAAATATTGATTCTAACAGTCTACATTTTTAAATTAGAATTCTTGAAAGGAGGAAAAAATAAATTATAAATCCACTACACACATGCACACACACACACGCAAACACACATGTGCACACACACATGCACACACACACACACAAATAATAGCCAAAGAACAGGAAAATAACACATGACTTCTGTTTAAACATATTTTAAAAATTCAATTTTTATTTTTTTTAAATATGTATGCTCACTTCTTCAGCATCATTTTCTCTAAAAGTTGACATTTAGTAAGTTCTTATTATATTCTTGGCAGTTTTATATTATTTATTTTCTTTAGCAAGTATTATGATTTCCATTTTGTGGATGAGGTGCATTGGAGGAATTACATTATTTGTTCCAAACCAAAAAGTAATAATTGAGATTCAGAAGAACCCTAAGTCCTAAGCCCACCTGCTTGTGACCATGCAGAATCAAGTAGCTTAAACTGTGTTGTTGTTCAGTTGCTCAGTCAGTCTGACTCTCCAGCGAGATTCCATGGACTGCAGCACATCAGGCTTCCCAGCCCTTAAAGTGTGTAGATGATATACAGGGAGAAATTTTGTTCTCCAAGCCCAGAGTCCATAATTTAAAGGGGTGAAAGGAAGATTTTCTCCCCTCCTTTACAAAACTAGCTGTGCTTTAAAACATGAGTAGCTAGATAAATGCTGGTAGATGTAAATAAATAGCAAGGCCAATTCATTGTCCTTTGGAGCATATGGTTTCTTTTTCACTTTGAATGTTAAAAATTATGGCAATTTTTCCATAATTAGAAACACATCATAAACTTACATTGGCAATATACATCAACATGATATTAATCACAAAGAAGAAATAATAACTTTAAAAGTTGGGAAACTGCCAAAGACCAAATTAACCAACATGGACATAAAGTATATTTTCATAATCAGTGTTTTAATGTTTATTCTTTTTTAAAATTTCTACCATCTACGTAATTCTGGGTCAGTTTTTACTTTTTCCTCATTATATTTTCTCTTTTCCTCCCTCTTTTCATACCTGGTCATTTTGGGGGTTACCAGACCTCTCCAGTACTCTTGCCTGGAAAATCCCATGGACGGAGGAGCCTGGTAGGCTGCAGTCCATCCGGTAGCTAAGAGTTGGACATGACTGAGCGACTTCACTTTCACTTTTCATTGTCATGTATTGGAGAAGGAAATGGCAACCCACTCCAGTGTTCTTGCCTGGAGAATCCTACAGACTGCAGAGCCTCATGGGCTGCCGTCTATGGGGTCGCACAGAGTCAGACACGACTGAAGCGATGCAGCAGCAGCAGCAGCAACAGCAGACATTCTGTGAAGAAGGCTGAGCGCCGAAGAATTGATGCTTTTGAACTGTGGTGTTGGAAAAGACTCTTGAGAGTCCCTTGGACTGCAAGGAGATCCAACCAGTCCATTCTGAAGGAGATCAGCCCTGGGATTTCTTTGGAAGGAATGATGCGAAAGCCGAAACTCCAGTACTTTGGATATGTGAAGAGTTAACTCATTCGAAAATACTCTGATGCTGGGAGGGATTGGGGACAGGAGGGAAAGGGGACGACAGAGGATGAAATGGCTGGATGGCATCACTGACTCGATGGACGTGAGTCTGAGTGAACGCCATTCGTGGGGTCGCAAAGTGTCAGACACGACTGAGTGACTGAACTGAACTGAACTGAACTGAGACATTCTGAATTTTACCTTGATTCTTAAATAAAATATTTTTATGTTACTATATTTTTGAGCTGGGTTCCAGAATACGGTTATGTTTTTTATAATAGTTTTACCATTTGAATCTTGCTTTTCTAGTCTTGATTAAAACTATGTTTAGTCAAGGATTATTTTTTCTCCCACCTTTGTGGCAGCATCCTGCTTAATACTGTAACCAACTGTCCCTCCAACCGCACCCCACCCCGTGCCCAATTATAAAGTTTTCTACTTTGGTTGTTAAGCACATGTGTTGTTCCATATTCTCTTTAATGCCAGATATTCTTACCTCTAATTTTTTGAAGAAATCCTTTCCCTGGCACCAGGTATTGTCTTTACTTCATTCTCTGATTAGTAATCAACTGGATATTCAAGGAGGCCCTTCTGAATATATTTGAACTTCTTTCCTTAGATAACTCTCTTTTCTGCAGTACTCTGTCCTGCAAATTCTACCCACCCTGGCTTCATAAGACATGGAGTTCTATCTCCTTAATTCAGGGAGCTACCAGGCTCCAATAATGTATTTGTTTTAGACCTGTTATCTTCCTTTAGTGTTAACTGTGAAATTCCATTGCTTAGTCTTGAAAATAATGATAGTGAAAAATAGTCTCAAAGAGAGAACATATTGTTTCTCCTTTTGCAGCTAGAGAAGTAGAGACACAATTCAAATTCATAAATTTAGAGCTGATATCAAATTGAGAATATTCTCAAAATGCCAGTCTTCTTTCTTGTCAAATGTGGAGGCTGTATAAAAAACGTACAATTCTGTTTTATTTTCTATTATTGCAAAATTCTCCTTGGAAGTATTACTTGAACAAATCAATATTTTAAGATGTCTGGATTTTAGAGATCAACCTATGCCCTGTCATTAAACAGCTTATAGCTTCTAATTATCCAAATTCTATCATTATGGTTGTTGTTTGATGTAATAATATTTTACTCCCGTGTATTCCTGAGAAGGAAGTGTGTAGTGTACACCTGCAGAATTTAAATTTGACACTTCTGATTTTTCCTTCAGAGTTGAATGAAAAGACAAGCCACAGACGGAGAAAATATTTGCTCTTTGTACATCATGTATTGCATAATGAGCTTGCATCCAGAATATGGTCTTTAGAAATAATTTTAGAAGCTCAGACTCTTAACGAATATAATAAATTTCATAAAAAATATGATTCAATTTTTTTTTAATGGGCAAAAGATTCGGACACTTTCCCAAAGATAGATGACCAACAAACTCATGAAAACATATTCGACATCATCAGTCCCTGGGGAAATGCAACTTATAACCACCTAGCAATATTTGCAATATCCATCAACATATGGAATAGACACATAAATTGTAAGGTTTCCATACTTTAGAGCCAGACACGACTTAGTGACTGAACAACAACAATACTATAAGATAGAATACTGTGCTGCATTTAAAATAAATTAAGTATTGACTCATGCTGCAACATAATGAATTTCAAAAAAAGTATCTCAGTAAAAAAAAAAAAATAAGAACAAAATTAAAGATACATACTCTATAACTCTTTCATATGAAATTTGAAAGCATACACACTGATCCACTTTGACAAAGCAGATCAGCCTTTGCCTGGGGATTGGCTATAGAGGTAGGAGGGAGGCATTGCAAAGAAACAAAAGGAAATTTGGGGGAATAATGAATATGCTCGTTATCTTAATGGTTAAATAAATTAACATATTTATTTGAGCTTTGAAAACTGTGTATTTAAATATGTGCTTCAAGTAGCATTGTCTCATTAAACAAAGGAATGAAAACAAACAGAAAAGGACTCTCATCAAGGAGAGAGATGAAGTAAAGCCCTCCACCTTTTAGGAAGTCTAGGGGCTATGGTTTTACTTTTATAACACTTGAGGATATTCCAGAACCAGGAAACTCCTCATATGATTGAGTGTTTCAAGATTTTTTGCAAATGCTAAAAATGCTTTGATAGATGAGCTTAAAAATTAATTTTGATAGTACATAAATAATGCGACTGGGTTTGAGTAAACTATCCATACAGCAGCTAATTTTTAGTATGAAGAAATACTAAACCATTGCTGTTAAAAAAGTACCATTGAAAATAAGCTGTCCAAGTTCTTGTGTGGCTGCATTTGGATTCTGTAACTAACTCGCAGTGCTCTGAAGCACAAACAGCCTTGCCCTAGTCTCCACTAGCTTGGAGAGATAAAAGGCTACATGAAACCTACATTTTGTATCCAAAGAGAGGTCTAAAAGCATTTGAATGCAATGTCAAACAATTTTCATGGTGTCTTTAAATTTAACAAATACCAGTGAAAGGCAACAACTAACTGTAAAAGGCCAGCTTCTCTTCACAGCCCACTTTATTCTCATGAAGCAGCTTTCTCAAATTTTTGCTCCAGCAATCCTCTTTTTCTCTTCACTTTAATTTACTTTTTTCAGTGAAGAAAACTGCCTTTCTCTATCTGTGATAAATAATAAGGTCTTTTCAACCGGAGAGAATAAGATTGGCTGCAGAGATTTCATTATTATCTCAATAAAATACTTCTAGAGCCAGAGAAAATAACCCTCAAAGTACAATTGGTTAAGCACTTTAGTTAATTATGATGTCACTATAGGATAATATAAAATATGTGTACCAAACACAGGGAAATGGACTCTAATTGCTGACATTTGTCAATTATTTGTAGGGAATAATTTTTATCATTTCTCAAAATAATTGACAAGGCAGAGTCCAGAAATCATTTTAAAAGAGTCATTAATATACATTTTGTAACCCTTTGAGACGTAATAATTATCGTTTGGCAAACAGAATCCTTCATACTGGTACTTGGTCAGTGCTCTCCTGGAATTTCTTCAGTAGTTTTCAAGAAGTATGAAATCATCTCTAAGAAGGAAAAGAAAACAAAAAATCTTCCAATCTTCCTAATATAGAATACATTTTAAAAGTTTCCTTTAGTATCTAAACCTCTATGTTATTTTCTGATGCTTCAGTTCAATTCAGTTTAGTCACTCAGTTGTGTCAGATTTGTTGCAGCCCCATGGACTGCAGCACGCCAGACTTCCCTATCCATCACAAACTCCCAGAGCTTGCTCAAACTCATGTCCATCGAGTCAGTGGACATCCAACCATCTCATCCTCTGTCTTCCCCTTCTCCTCCTGACTTCAATCTTTATTGGCATCAGGGTCTTCCAGTAAGTCAGTTCTTCACATCAGGTGGCCAAAGTATTGGAGCTTCAGCTTCAGCATCAGCCCTTCCAATGAATATTCAGGACTGATTTCCTGATTTCCTAGGATGGACTGATTGGATCTCCTTGCAGTTCAAGGGACTCTCAAGAGTCTTCTCCAACACCATAGTTCAAAAGCATCAATTCTTTGGCACTCAGCTTTCTTTATAGTCCAGCTCTTACATCCATACATGAATACTGGGAAAACTATAGCTTTGACGAGTTGGACCTTTGTTGGCAAAGTAATGTCTCTGCTTTTTAATATGCTGTCTAGGTTGGTCATAGCTTTTCTTCCAAGGAGCAAGTGTCTTTTAAAGGCTGCAGTCACCATCTGCAATGATTTTGGAGCCCAAGAAAATAAAGTCTGACACTATTTCCACTGTTTCCCCATCTATTTGCCATGAAGTGATGGAACCAGATGCCATGATTTTAGTTTTTTGAATGTTGAGTTTTAGACCAGCTTTTTCACTCTCCTCTTTCACTTCCATCAAGATGCTCTTCAGTTCCTCTTTGTTTTCTGCCACAAGGATGGTGTCATCTGCATATCTCTAGTCTTTCCCTTTCTATTGTTTTCCTCTATTTCTTTGCATGGATCACTGAGGAAAGCTTTCTTATCTCTCCTTGCTATTCTTTGGAACTCTGCATTCAGATGGGTATACCTTGCCTTTTCTCCTTTGCCTTGAGCTTCCCTTTTTTTCTCAGTTATTTGCATTCTGATGCTCACTTCCATGTTAAAAACTGTACTAGATAAAAGTATAAATTTGAATGCCTTAAACAAAATAATTCACAATGTAAAAAATATATCAGCAATTACAATAATTAAGTTTTCACACTTGTGACTTGACACAAAACATACGTTAAGTAATTCCTTCATTAGCTACACAGTAACTGTGTAGTATTAGACTTTGAAAATGCTAAGCTGTACTATCTTAACCTATGTATTATCGAAATTAGCCTCTCCTTTGTCTATCTGCCTTTTTGTCAATATGTCCTTGATCCTCATGTCTGCATCTCTTTATCCAACCTTCTCTGAACTAAATATTTATAAAATAACTTCCTTCTGATAACCTCTAACTGTATGATTAACAGGTATATTAATATTTTATTGCTGCTGTAAAAAACTACCACAAATTTATTGATTTCAACCACATAATAATATTGTATTTCTATAGACTAGAATTCTATCACAGGCTACTCCTGAGCTAAAATCAACCTGTCAGTAGTGTTGAGTTCCCTTCTTGAGGTTTTCTGAGAAAATCCATTTCCTTGTCTTTTCTGGAAGCCACCTGCATTCCTTGGATTATGTCCCACTTAACCATATTCAGAGTCAGCATCATTAAGTTGAGTCCTCACTCTGCCATCTTTCTCATTCTCCTTCTTGTACTTCTCTCTTCCACTCTTAAAAAAAAACATAATTACATTGGATCCATCCAGATAATACACACTAATTTCTCTGTTTTTAATGTCCACTTATTTGAATACTTCAGTTCAGTTCAGTTCAGTTGCTCAGTTGTGTCCGACTCTTTGCAACCCCATGAATCGCAGCATGCCAGGCCTCCCTGTTCATCACCAACTTCCAGAGTTCACTCAATTCCCCACTAATATATACAGTAATGTACTCAACAGTTTCCAAATCTGGATGTAAAAATCTTTGGGAAGTCATCAATCTGCTGCCACAATAAACCACCTTAAGAAACACAAAATTCTCTCCATCTCTCCTAAGAGGTCAGTTCTTCCCCCCATTTTTTTTCCCCATCTGAGTACTTACTACTTTCAGGCCAATTCATGTGTTCATCCTAAGTCACTTCAGTTATGTCTGACTCTGTGCAACTGTGGGTTGTAGCCCATCAGGCTCCTCTCTTCATGAAATTCTCCAGGCAAGAATACTGGTGTGGGTTGCCACACCCTCCTCCAGGGGATCTTCCTTACCCAGGGATTGAATCTGTCTCTCATGTCTCCTGCATTGGCGATTCAGGTCAATACCTTAGAATAAATAGCCCCTTGTCTCCTCTCAGTTTCTTTACTCCTCATCCAACCAGCTGCAAGACTTGAGGCTCTAAAATCAACATAAATCCCAATATCTCCCTTTCCACTGTGACTACACACGTCCATGCCTGGATTATTTTCACTGGACAGTCATTGCAGCCACCAAACAGTCTGCAGTTTTTCACACAGCATCCAGGGTAATGTTTTAACCATAATTCTATTTCCATTATTTATCTGCTTTAAATTTTTAAAAAGCTTTCTATGCACTTAGGAAAAACATTCAAATTCCATATTTTGCATACCCTTAGCTCCCACTGGTTTGGTCTATACCTACCTCCTTCTTTCTTGCTATTTTCTAAACACAATTTTGCCTTCTTTTCGCTCTTCATTTTTATTAAATTCCGCAATGTAATTCTGATACTAACTACCTGGAGTTAGTGTAGACTTCTCAGGTTGACCTCTGAGTCTCCAGAAAACTCTTCTCTTCAGAGGAGGTGAAGCTGAAAGCTCTGAGGTTCATCAGCCACCTGTACAACTCAGTTCAGTTCAGTTCAGTCGCTCAGTCATGTCCGACTCTTTGCGACCCCATGAATGGTAGCACGCCAGGCCTCCCTGTCCATCACCAACTCCCGGAGTTCACTCAGACTCACGTCCATCGAGTCAGTGATGCCATCCAGCCATCTCCTCCTCTGTCGTCCCCTTCTCCTCCTGCTCTCAATCCCTCGCAACGTCAGAGTCTTTTCCAATGAGTGAACTCTTTGCATGAGGTGGCCAAAGTACTGGAGCTTCAGCTTTAGCATCATTCCCTCCAAAGAAATCCCATAAATGTGGTGATTCTCACTGTCCTCTCAGGTTTGATAATTTTCTAGAATGACTCATGGAACTCAAGAAAGTACTATAATTATGAATGCAGTTTTATTATAAAGGATACAAACCACAATCAATGAAATGAAGAGACTCAAAGGGTGAGGATAGGAGGGTTCCGAACATGGAGCTTCTTTGTCCTCAAGATGTGTCAATTTCCTGGCACACCAACATGTGTCACCCGCCAGCAAGGACACTCTATCTGTGTGGTTCAGATTGTATTAGACTTTAATCACATAGGCTTGGCTGACTGACTGGCCAGTGACTGAACACAACCTCCTCTTCTTGTCCTCCCAGGAAATCTGATATTAGCTGGCCAAAGTCTCAGGTTTCATATCTCGGGATTCCCAGGACTTGTGAAAAATCTCCAAATAGTTAATCTTACTATTTCCTTCTTTTTTTTTTTTTTTTTTTCTCTACCTACCTTCTACTGTCCATCCAATTTTTATATAGCCTGCTTCAAAAAGAGACTTCCGTAAACTCGATTACAATACAGACATAAAATAAGTGTTTAAATGAAAAATAAGATTATTTATAAAGAAGAAAGCAAGAACAACAAATATCTAGTAAAGTTATTATTTTAATGTGACTACATAAACATTTTCATGTGGCAAGTGCAATAAAACAAATACACAAATACATAGAGTGCTCTATTAGTATCCATTCTTTTATTAAGGTGTACCTAATAGTTCGTTGGAAGGACTGATTATGCTGAAGCTGAAACTCCACTTTGGCCACCTGATGTGAAGAGCTGACTCACTGGAAAAGACTCTGATGCTGAGAAAGATTGAAGGCAGGAGAGGAAGGGGATGACAGAGATTGAGATTGTTGGAGGGCATCACCAACCCAATGGGCATGAGTTGAGCAAGCTCGGGGAGTTGGTGATGGACAGGGAAGCCTGGCATGCTGCAGTCCATGGGGTCAGAAAGAGTTAGACATGACTGAGTGACTGAACTAACCTAATAGTTCCTAAGCAGAGTCAAAATTTTTAATGAGTTGAATTATCCTACTTGAGAAATGAGAACACTGAGGTTTTTGCATGCCCACTGTAGTATATCCCTGGTTTGGCTCCTCACAAGGAGCCTAATTCACCAACACTTCTGGTCTGCTCTGTGGGTGGACCAAAGATGCAGACATGCAGTGCAGTGAAAGGTGAGTGAGGGGTAGACATGGAGATAGACAGTTCCCGCCACAACCCAAGCACTGTGCTAAGAATGTCACCACTTAGGTAGTGTTCCCACCTGACATACAAGAGAACTGGAGCCCTTAGTGACTTTAAATAATCTTCTTTTGGTCACAAAGCTAACAATTGACAAAACTAATTACTTTCTGCATTAACTAGGTTATGAATAATTCATTGGAAAAATTTCAGGCAATGCTGCAGTGCTCACTGTGGACCATATTCCACAACCTTTGGCCAAGTTAAAGTGGCCATTTCATCAGTGGTTATCCAGGCATAGTTTTTAACCCAAGCACTGACTTTTGTTAAAGACATCTTTAACTATATTCTTTGTCAGTACTTCTTTCCTTTAATAGGGCTTCCCTGATAGTTCAGTTGGTAAAGAATCTGCCTGCAGTGCAGGAGACCCTGGTTCAATTCCTGGGTTGGAAACATCCCCAGGTGAAGGGAAAGGATACCCACTCCAGTATTCTGGCCTAGAGAATTCCAGGGACTCTACAGTCCATGGGGTCGTATAGAGTCAGACACGACTGAGCGACTTTCACTTTCCTTTAATATGTCATTAAAAAGGCAATTTGTAGAATATTTTATTATTGAAACCAAATCCAGAAAATACCATAAACTCAGATATTCTGGGAGTATCTGAAAATTCTTCAACTAGGAAGCAAATGTTTCATACTGTAACTGTATTACTGTAACTTAGTATTCTAACGCTTTTCATATTATCTGCAATATTGTCCATACATATTTAAATAGTATTTGCTGGAAAAGAAATGCACTTTAGTTTGTAGTGTTTTTTTTTTTTTTTAATCAATTTAATATATTGAGAAGAGTAAGTATTTTTATAACAGTAAATGTTTGAGTTTCCTCCTTAAATTTAAAAATCTTAAGAAAAAGATATTCACAAAATTTATCATTATATTTAGTAAAGTTTTCTAACGTATTTAATTGAGCATGGCATAGATTGAAACTGCAAGAGAAATTTCAGATATTTCTCTTCATTTTCATTGTTCCAAGTGTTTGGTTTTAAATTTATTAGCAATCCTAATTGGTTGACCCTATCATCATTTGCTACCTTTCCAAGTTACTGAACTATTATTATTCTACTGTTTTGTCTGGACTTCTTTTTGGAGAGTCATTTACCCAACAGGAACTCTACATTAAGTCACTCACAGCATTGTTCACAAAGAGAGGAGTAGAGCCTCTGGCCAATAGACTTTCAGCCTTAATTCATCTTACTGGTATTTGCAATGTTAAGGACCATTGTCTCACTTTTAGCCAGTACAATGCAGCCAAGGTGATGTGATGGGTGCAGGTATGTGTGATTGCGTAAGAGTAGTGTCATCTTGCTAGTCTCCTCTCTCTCTCTGTCTCGCTCCCTCGCTGTCTGTGATGAAGCAGTCCACTATGAATCTTAAACCCCAAGGAGCTGATTGATGTCAACGCCTTGTGAGCCAAGGAAGAAATTTCTGTCCTCCTCCAAATTCCAGATGGACTCTATCTCCCACCAATACATTGCAGCTTGGTGAGACAGGCACAGAATCCAGCTAAGCTGTGTCCAGATTTCTGAAACTCAAATAATAAATTTGTGTTTTAAGTCAGTAAGTTTGTGGTTGAAACATGAGAAATAAATAATTAACAGAACCTCTGTACTTCCCTACCTGTAGTTCTCTCTTTTCAGAGACAGAAACTTCTAGGGTGGTTGGGAAAATATAGATATGCACAGGTAGCAGAAGCCATAATAACACCCATATCAAACCAAATACCTCTTCTTTCTTTGATCCCTCTCTTCAGTCCACAGAGGTTCCTATCCAGTGCACCTCACTCAGTTCAGTTCAATTCAGTTGCTCAGTCATGCCCAACACTTTGAGACCCCGTGAATGGCAGCATGCCAAGCCTGTCTGTCCATCACTAACTTCCTGAGTTCACCCAGACTCATGTCCATCAAGTCGGTGATGCCATCCAGCCATCTCATCCTCAGTTGTCCCCTTCTTCTCCTGTCCCCAGTCCCTCCCAGCATCAGAGTATTTTCTAATGAGTTAATTCTTTGTATGAGGTGGCCAAAGTATTGGAGTTTCAGCTTTAGCATCAGTCCTTTCAAAGAACACCCAGGACACATCTCCTTTAGAATGGACTGACTGGAACTCCTTGCAGTCCATGGGACTCTCAAGAGTCTTCTCCAACACCACAGTTCAAAAGCATCAATTCTATAGCACTCAGCTTTCTTCACAGTACAACTTTCACATCCATACATGACCGTCTAGCCTTGACTAGCTTTGTTGGCAAAGTAATGTCTCTGCTTTTTTGTATGCTGTCTAAATTGGTCATAATTTTCCTTCCAAGGAGTAAGCATCTTTTAATTTCATGGCTGCAATCACCATCTGCAGTGATTTTGGAGCCCCAGAAAACAAAGGCTGACACTGTTTCTACTGTTTCCCCATCTATATCCTATGAAGTGATGGGACCAAATGCCATGATCTTAGTTTTCTGAATGTTGAGCCAACTTTTTCACTCTCCTCTTTCACTTTCATCAAGAGGCTTTTTAGCTCCTATTCACTTTCTGCCATAACGGTGATGTCATCTGCATATCTGAGGTTATTGCTATTTCTCCCAGCAATCTTGATTCCAGCTTGTGCTACTTCTAGCCCAGCATTTTTCATAATGTACACTACATATAATTTAAATAAGCAGGTGACGATATTCAGCCTTGATGTATTCCTTTTCCTATTTGGAACCAGTCTGTTGTTCTGTGTCCAGTTCTAACTGTTGTTTCCTGATCTGCATATCAATTTCTCAAGAGGTAGGTCAGGTGGTCTGGTATTCCCATCTGTTTCACAATCTTCCACAGTTTATTGTGATACACACAGTCAAAGGCTTTGGCATAGTCAATAAAGCAAAAAACTCCTATTGCCAAATTCAGACTTGAATAGAAAAAAGTAGGGAAAACCACTATATCATTCAGGTATGACCTACATCAAATCCCTTATGATTATACAGTGGAAGTCAGAAATAGATTTAAGGGACTAGATCAGATAGATGAGTGCCTGATGAACTATGGATGGAGGTTCATGACATTGTACAGGAGATAAGGATCAAGACCATCCGCATTGAAAAGAAATGCAAAAAAGCAAAATGGCTATCTGGGGAGGCCTGACAAATAGCTGTGAAAAGAAGAGAAGTGAAAGGCAAGGGAGAAAAGGAAAGATATAAGCATCTGAATGCAGAGTTCCAAAGAATAGCAAGGAGAGATAAGAAAGCCTTCCTCAGTGATCAGTGCAGAGAAATAGAGGAAAACAACAGAATGGGAAAGACGAGAGATCTCTTCAAGAAAATTAGAGATACCAAAGGAATATTTCATGCAAAGATGAGCTCGATAAAGGACAGAAATGGAACGGACCTAAGGTTTTAAGAAGAGGTGGCAAGAATACTCAGAAGAACTGTACAAAAAAGATCTTCATGACCAAGATAATCATGATGGTGTGATCACTTTCCTAGAGCCAGACATCCTGGAATGTGAAGTCAAGTGGGCCTTAGAAAGCATCAATACAAACAAAGCTAGTGGAAGTGATGGAATTCTTGTTAAGCTATTTCAAATCCCAAAAGAGGATGCTGTGAAAGTGCCACACTCAATATGCCAGCAAATTTGGAAAACTCAGCAGTGACCACAGGACTGGAAAAGGTCAGTTTTCATTCCAATCCCAAAGAAAGGCAATGCCAAAGAATGCTCAAACTTCATGCAGAATCATCTGAAATGGCTACTGTCAATGACAACATGTTTCTATTTTTTTAAAAATCACTCCTTTATTTGTGTATTGGCAGTGGTTTTTCTACTCTTTTTGCTCCATCATGATGTCCGATGTTGACTGGTTTTCTCTATGGTGTGTACAAAATATAATATTCTTTTAAGATCACAATATTGCAAATGACTGTGAAAGAACCTGGAGGACTAAAGAAGTTCCGCTGTGATCCCTCAGCTCTTTCTCACTAGTTTTCTGGTTAAACCAAAAGTGTTAAGCAAACCATGCCCACAGAATTGCTCTCCTTACGTTCTGGTTCTGATAATGCATGCGTGGTCAGTTGTGTCAGTCGTGTCTGACTCTTTGAAGCCTTATGGACTGCAGCCTGCCAGTCCCTCTGTCCCTAGGATTCTCCAGACAAGAACACTGGAGTAGGTTGCCATGCTCTCCTCCAGAGGATCTTCACATCCCAGGAATCAAACCTGCATCTTTTATGTTTCCTGCATTGGCAGGAGGGTTCTCTACCACTAGCATCACCTGAGAAGCCCTGTCCTGATATAACTCAAGTTAAATTTCTACATCTTCCAAGAATTTGACTAATGGACAAAATGCCCAAGAAAACTGAATCACTGTCTGATATGTGGAAGAGAAATGGGAAAAAAATAAGAGGCAATGTGATGACAGTAGTTTTAAGTTAAACTTTGGTTAATTTTTCCAATTTTATAAAAAATTATAAATACTTGAACATTTCATTACCCCCTCTGATTCCCTGGTGGCTCAGATGGTAAAGCATCTGCCTGCAATGCAGGAGACCTGGGTTTGTTCTTTGGGTCGGGAAGATTCCCTGAAGAAGGAAATGGCAAGCCACTGCAGTACTCTTGCCTAGAAAATTCCATGGATGCAGGAGCCTGGTGGGCTACAGTCCATGGGGTCTCAAAGAGTTGGGCACGACTGAGCAACTTCACTCACTGCAGTATTTTGCACAGGTCTATGCAAATGAACTGCTCTGCTTTAATCTTCCTTAGCTTTATAGGGTATTTATTTGTGCATGCCTTTCCACTATTAAAACCAGATACATTCTTTAGTACTACCAGAGTTATTTATTTTTTAAAAAGTAAAAAAATAATTTTCTTCAATTCATAATGCACAATGTTATAAATTTTTCAATAACCAAATCATAAAGTCTGTTACTTGAGAAAATGTATAAAACCTTTCAATAATCTGGTCTCAACTTTTATCTTCTATTTGATCTTCACAAGTCTCCTTCATGTGTGGGTCTCCTTCACCCACGCACATATATATGTCATTTCCTTTACCCATTCATCTGTCACTGGACATTTAGGTTATTTTCATATCTTGGCTATTGTGGATAATGCTTCTGTGAATATGGGAGTGCAGATATTTTATCAAGATAGTGATTTAATCATCTCCTGATATACATTATATATGTGTGTGTGTGTGTATACATACATACACACGGGCTTCCCTGATAGCTCAGTGGGTAAAGAATACACTGCAATGCATGAGACACTAGCAAAGTAATGCTCAAAATTCTCCAAGTGAGGCTCAAAAATATGTGAACCAAGAACTTCCAGGTATTCAAGCTGGATTTAGAAAAGGCAGAGGAACCAGAGATCAAGCTGCCAACATACATCAGATCATAGAAAAAGCAAGAGAGTTCCAGAAAAACATCTACTTTTTCTTTATTGACTACATCAAAGCCTTTGACTGTGTGAAGTGAAGTGAAGTTGCTCAGTCATGTCTGACGCTTTGCGATCCCATGGACGGGCTCCTCCGTCCATGGGATTTTCCAGGCAAGAATACTGGGGTGGGTTGCCATTTCCTTCTCCAGGAGAACTTCCCAACCCAGGGCTCAAACCCTGGTCTTCTGCATTGTACGTAGACACTTTACCATATGAGTCACAAGGGAAGCCCAGAAAGGAAAAAAAAAAAAAAAACTATTTTGAGCCCCTTTTTTTTTGAGGGGGGGGCAAGAATACTGGAGTGGGTTGCCATTCCCTTCTCCAGGAGATCTTCCTTATCCAGGGATTGAACTCAGGTTGCCCGCATTGTAGGCAGACACTTTACCATCTGAGCCACCAGGGAAGTCCAGAAGCAACAGTTAGAACCGAACATGGAACAACAGACTGATTCCAAATTGGGAAAGGAGTATGTCAAGGCCGAATATTGTCACCCTGCTTACTTAACTTTTATGCAGAGTACTTCATGTGAAATGCCAGGCTAGATGAAGCACAATCTAGACTCACGATTGCCAGGAGAAATATCAATAACATCAGATAGGCAGATGACACCATCCTTATGGCAGAAAGCGAAAAAGAAGTAAAGAGGATCTTGATGAAAGTGAAAGAGGACAGTAAAAAAGTTTGACTGTGTGGATCACAACAAACTGTGGGAAATTCTTCAAGAAATGGAAGTATCAGACTACCTTACCTTCCTCCTGAGAAATCTGTACACAGGTCAAGAAGCAACAGTTAGAACCAAACATGGAACAACAGACTGGTTCCAAATCAGGAAAGGAGTACGTCAAGGCTGTATATTGTCACCCTGATTATTTAATTTCTATGCAGAGTACTTCATGCATAATGCCAGGCTAGAAGAAACACAACTGAGAATCAAGATTGCTGAGAGAAATACCAATAACCTCAGATATGCAGATGACACTATCCTTATGGCAGAAAGCAAAAAAGAAGCAAAGAGGCTCTTGATGAAGGTGAAAAAGGACTGAAAAAGTTGGCTTAAAATTCAACATTCCAAAAACTAAGATCATAGCATCTGGTCTCATCACTTCAATGCAAAGAGATGTAGAAACAATAGAAACAGTGAAAGACTAAATTTTGGGGCTCCAAAATCACTACAGATGGTGACTTCAGTCATGAAATTAAAAGATGCTTGCTTCTTGGAAGAAAAGCTATAGCCTACCTAGACAGCATATTAAAAAACAGAGACATTACTTTGCCGACAAAGGTCCATCTAGTTAAAGTTATGGTTTTTTCAATAGTCGTGTATGGATTTGAGAGTTGGACTATAAAGGAAGTTGAGAGCTGAAGCATTGATGCTTTTGAACTGTGGTGTTGGAGAAGACTCTTGAGAGTCCCTTGGACTGCAAGGAGATCCAACCAATCCATCCTAAAGGAAATCAGTCCTGAATATTCATTGGAAGGGCTGATGCTGAAGGTGAAACTCCAATACATTGGCCACCTTATGTGAAGTACTGACCCATTCGAAAAGCCCCTGATACTCAGAAGGATTGAAGGCAGGAGAAGAAGGGGATGACAGAGGATGAGATGGTTGGATGGCATCACCAGCTTGATGGACATGAGTTTGAGTAAGCTCCGAGAGTTGGTGATCCACAGGGAAGCCTGGCGTGCTGCAGTCCATGGGGTTGCAGAGAGTCGGACATGACTGACTGACTGAACTGAACTGATACATACACACACAGAGAAGTTACTATGAAAGTAGAACTCTAATGTTTTTAAAATAATAGCAAAAGCAGCAACATGGCACCCAACTCCTGTACTCTTGCTTGGCAAATCCCATGGACGGAGGAGCCTGGTGGGCTGCCGTCCATGGAGTGGCAAAGAGTCGGGTACGACTGAGCGACTTCACTTTCACATTTCACTTTCATGCATTGGAGAAGGAAATGGCAACCCACTCCAGTGTTCTTGCCTGGAGAATCCCAGGGGCAGCAGAGCTGGGTGGGTCTCACAGAGTCGGACACAACTGAAGCGACTTAGCAGCAGCAGCAGCAAGCATGTGTTAACATCTTATTCTAATTTTGGTAATCCTCTTACAACATCAGTTCAGTCACTCGGTCATGTCTGACTCTTTGCAACCCCATGAATTGCAGCACGCCAGGCTTCCCTGTCCATCATCAACTCCCGGAGGTCACTCAGACTCATGTCCGTCGAGTTAGTGATGACATCCAGCCATCTCATCCTCGGTCATCCCCTTCTCCTCTTGCCCCCAATCCCTCCCAGCATCAAAGTCTTTTCCAATGAGTCAACTCTTCGCATGAGGTGGCCAAAGTAGTGGAGTTTCAGCTTTAGCATCATTCCTTCCAAAGAAATCCCAGGGTTGATCTCCTTCAGAATGGACTGGTTGGATCTCCTTGAAGTCCAAGGGACTCTCAAGAGTCTTCTCCACATCACAGTTCAAAAGCATCAATTCTTCGGCCCTCAGCCTTCTTCACAGTCCAACTCTCACATTCATACATGACCACTGAAAAAACCATAGCCTTGACTACATGGACCTTAGTCGGCAAAGTAATGTCTCTGCTTTTGAATATGCTATCTAGGTTGGTCATAACTTTTCTTCCAAGGGGTAAGCGTCTTTTAATTTCATGGCTGCAGCCACCATCTGCAGTGATTTTGGAGCCCAAAAAAATAAAGTCAGACACTGTTTCCACTGTTTCCCTATTTCCCATGAAGTGATGGGACCGGATGCTATGATCTTCGTTTTCTGAATGTTGAGCTTTAAGCCAACTTTTTTACTCTCTTCTTTCACTTTCATCAAGAGGCTTTTTAGTTCCTCTTCACTTTCTGCCATAAGGGTGGTGTCATTTGCATATCTGAGGTTATTGATATTTCTCCTGGCAATCTTGATTCCAGCTTGTGTTACAACTTAAACTTACACAATGCTATATGTCAATTATATCTCAATAAAGCCGGAGAAAAAGAAAAAAATCCTAGATATAGTAAAAATATATTGGTCCCAACGGATCTTGGTTATCTATAGTAGCTTTGAGAAGAGTTGCATTTTGTCAGTATCCATCTAAGCAATTTGTAGGATGCAGACAATCTTGAGCAAAGATTCAGTGTGTTCCAACATAACTGCCCATGTCTTTCCCATTCCAGATATTAGGCATTGTGACTGTAATTTATAAAATACCTAAATGATAAAATTTTTCTTTTGAGATCCCCTAAAAACCATTATCTCTTTCAAAATGTCCCAGTTGGACACCTGGTCTTTCAGAATGTAGCTTTTACTTTCTACTGCCTTAACTAGTAATGATTACATAACTATGTTACATTGCAACAGACTGCAAATGTATGTGCAAAGTACAGAAAAAAAGGTTATTAAAGGGAAGAACCATGTCTATTATTGCTTTTTTATTTCTTCTTATTGATTGTAATGTGGATATGAAAGTTACAGTTGAAACAGCAATTCTAAATCAGCAACATACTGAGTAAGGGAGACCTTACAACAACCAGTTCAAAAAAGCCTGTCCACCGGAACAGTTGGGCACATTTCCAGCCCTGAGGCTGCTGCCTCAATTTAACTTACCCAATTTAACTCTCAATTTTCTGAGAGAGAAATCAGTTTTTTTTGTATTTTGTCAAAACCAGTGCTGATTTGGACTTTCTGTTACTTTTGGCTGATGCAAGAAAATCTGTGCAACAACAAAATTTATTATTTTAATTTGGCTTCCAGGTAGACCTGAAAAGAGGGAGAAAGTATTCTAATATTTCAGAAACAAGTAATACAATTGACCTGTATATTACATGTAGTATTATAAATTAGCAGCATGTCTTAAGAACATATTAATGAAAAACACATATAGTATACTAACCAACACTTATAATGTCACTTGTTCAAAATTAGCAGGAAGATAGGGTTAAAGTTAGTCTCATGAGATATATTAAGCATAATGACTCGTAAATGGATTCACTCTATGTGTCCTGAACTCTCTGCTTTAAGCCTGCTAAGTTGAGAGCTGAGCAGAGTAGGAAATTCAAGAATGTCATTTGGTAAAAGCGTTTTCAATAACACTCAGTAATCTTTTCCCTGAATATATACCTAAACTATGCAGCTTTCCAATCTGAAATACTATCACTCCCTATAAAATTAAAGATTGCTGGAAATGTAAGAATAAAAATATATCAATAAACTTGGAATCTTGATGTACTGATAACAGTAAAATAGAAGAAAACTGCTGTACTGCTAGAAATAGAAGAGGCTTCAAGTCACCTCGGCTGTCGTTGGTGAAATACTGATGTAACACTATGCTATTTGCCTAAGAGAGTGATATCATGGAAATGTACTCTTTTGGTCAGGACAATCCTGCATAGTAAATTTAGCTGGGAAGGAAGTAGTACAAATCTGATTTACCTTTCCTTGATTTTCTGCCAACCTATAGATTCAGGGAAGTGTCCCAAATATTTGTCTTAAAGATCTCAGGGAAAGATATGCTAGAAATAATATGAAATAAGCTCTGTATTTGATATTTAGGGCAAATTAAGGTAAAAAGTGGTAAGTTGTTATTCTAAATTTTGTTTAAATCGGTTTACCTTACTTTATTAAAATCATACTGGTAATCTGCATCACTGTGAACAGACCAATCTCTTTGCACAAATATTGTGAAAAAGGTACATTCTGAAGTCAATGAGTGGTAATAGCTCAAGTTCCTCTACCCTTTCAAATCATTATACATAGATAATATATTCCTAAGCACCTCTCTGATTTCTAAATATTTTAATCAGTGCTATAAATATCTTTTTAAGAACATTAGTACAGAGATAATTTTAATAATTAAAAAATTATGTTACCTTAAGAGCAGATTTAACATTAATATCAAAATGCTTAGTTTGTATAATATACAATTATGTTGGGCTAGTCTATGCTATGGTAACAAATAACTTCCAAATGTCAGTGGCTTCACACAGAATATATATACTCACTCAAAATCTGCTGTGCATCTAGGCCTCAATTTAAGATAGTTGTTGTCTATGTGTAGACTCAATGGCCCCCACAGTCTCAGTCTTATGGCATCTTCTTATCACTTTTTTCCACAATCACCCATGCAGAGACTGTATGGGCTGCAGAGTTGAGCACCAGACATTAGATGCATCCACCTGAAAGGTTGTTGCCACTTGAGCAACAACCTTAACATAGCAGGTGATACAAATACCTTGTATAATTGGAAGGAGGAAAACTACAAATATTAGCAAAATGTACTAATGTCCACTACACTTGATATTTTTAATATAGACACACAGAGAAATTGCTTTGTTCAGATGATCAGAAGCATAGGGATCATATTTTATGATATGAGTCAGTTCAGTTTAGTTGCTCAGTCGTGTCCGACTCTTTGTGACCCCATGAACCACTGCATGCCAGGCCTCCCTGTCCATCACCAACTCTCAGAGTTTAGCCAAACCCATGCCCATTGAGTCAGTGATGCCATCCAACAATCTCATCCTCTGTCATCCCCTTCTCCTCCTGCCCTCCATCTTTCCCAGGATCAAGTCTTTTCAAATGAGTCAGCTCTTCGCATCAGGTGGCAAAAGTATTGGAATTTCAGCTTCAACATCAGTCCTTCCAATGAACACCCAGGACTAATTTCCTTTAGGATGGACTGGTTGGATCTCCTTGCAGTTCAAGGGACTCTCAAGAGTCTTCTCCAACATGACAGTTCAAAAGCATCAATTCTTTGGCACTCAGCTTTCTTTATAGTCCACCTCTCACATCCATATATGACTACTGGAAAAACCATAGCCTTGACTAGATGGACCTTTGTTGGCAAAGTAATGTCTCTGCTTTTTAATATGCTATTTAGGTTGGTCATAATTTTCCTTCCAAGGAGTAAGCGTCTTTTAATTTCATTGCTGCCGTTGTCATCTGCAATAGAGGCATGTGAATTATATTATGGACAGACCAGCTGACATCACTGAATTTAAACAGTAACTCTACTGATAGAATGAATAGATGACCCCATTGTTTTCTTTCCCCTTGGTTTATCTAAAAATATTCATTGTTTGAGTGTTTATATTATATTAAATATTCCTGGTTCACGTAAAAAGTGTCAAAGATCTAAGGAAGTCAAGCCAAAAAGAATGTAAATAAACACTGGAAGGACAAACCTGAAAAATGAATTTCCATGGAGGCCAGAAGTGGGCAGGAACAATCTAATAGCTGACAGGTATTGAGTGCTTGCTATTTGCCAAATAATTTAATCACTTTGCATGTGCTTTTAAATTTTAAATCAGAACACTCTGGTGTATATATTAACATTTTTATTTTACAAATGAGAAAATTGGTAAAATAACCCATCCAGGGTCATGTACCTGATCAGTGGTAGATAGCCAATAATCAACCCCATGGCCTGCAAGTAGTTTTTTTCCATCTGCCACCTGCCTTGTGCCTCCCAGGTTGCTCAGTGTTTAAAGAATCAGCCTGCAATGCAGGAGACGCAAGAGCTATGGTATTGATTCCTGGGTAAGGAACATCCCTTGGAGAAGGGCATAGCAATCCACTCCAGTACTCTTGCCTGGAGAATCCCATGGATAGAGAAGACTAGCCCCTACAATCCATAGGGTCGCAGAATCAGACATGAATGAAGCAACTGAGCACTCAAGCCACCTCCCTTACAGAGTTCATAATCATCAGTTGCAAATCAAGTTTTTATAGATGTTGTCAGTATTTTTATGTCTCTTCTCTATAATTTCATGAGCTATAAAATTTCCTTTATTCATACAATAAACATATTTTTACTTAATAAAACATTTAACATTCTCACACATTTAGTTGCATTTTAATTTGATAGCATATGTAGATTCAGAAAATACATGGAATATGATGGTGCAGCCGTGCTCTGGTGCTATAAATTCCTAAGATGCCATGAGTGAAAGATAGGAGGTGGTCAAAAGCATGCACTCAATTTTGCTGGGGACGCTAGTGATGTACTTTCCCAAATCCTTTGTTGACCCATTTTTATTAGTCTTGATTTTAAACAGTAAGGATGTCTATAAAGGAGAGACAGAGAAAGCTGTAGCTAGGGGAAGAAAAAGACATTGGGTTATTTATAGAATGTTTGGCTAATGTTATTTTAAAATTATTCTTGGGTAAAAAATTATTTTGCTTTCTCTAGTCAGCCTCAAAATACAGCTTAATATTTTCAGGAACTGAGTTTTGTTCTTCTGTGGTTCTTCCAAATATGAATAAACATTTGAAGTTAAATATAGATACCAATGTACATATATCAACAAAAGAATAGAGACAAAGGATATATTAGTGCATACATCTTATTTTAGAGGTGTCATAATTAAAGCCCATAGAAATGTACTGACTTTCCCAAAATAACCTCATGACTTAGTGAAGATCCATTATATACAGTATGTGACTGAAAATCTCTCAGTTAAATCTGACTCTTTGCAAACCCATGGACTGTACAGTCCATTGAATTCTCCAGGCCAGAATACTGGAGTGGGTAAACTTTCCCTTCTCCAGGGGATCTTCCCAATCCAGGCACTGAATTCAGGTCTCCTGCTTTGCAGGCAGATTCCTTACTGGTTGAGCTACCAGGGGATATACAGTATAAATGCATGTAAAATTGGCAAGTATCATCTAATGTGAACTGTGTGCGTTTATCTGGTTAGACTTCAAATTTACAATTATAATTTTTAATATAAATTTACTTATTTTAATGGGAGGTTAATTACTTTACAATATTGTATTGGTTTTGCCATACATCAACATGAATCTGCCACGGGTGTGCACATGTTCCCCATCCTGAACGCCCCTCCCACCTCCCTCCCCATACCATCCCTCTGGGTCATCCCAGTGTACCTCCCCCAAGCATCCTGTATCATGCATTGAACCTGGACTCATGATTCATTTCACATATGATATTAAACATGTTTCAATGCCATGCTCCCAAATCATCCCACCCTCACCCTCTCCCACAGAGTCTAAAAGACTGTTCTATACATCTGTGTCTCTTTTGCTCTCTCGCATACAGGGTTATCGTTACCATCTGTCTAAATTCCATATATATGTGTTAGTATACTGTATTGGTGTTTTTCTTTCTGGCTTACTTCACTCTGTATAATAGGCCCCAGTTTCATCCACCTCATTAGAACTGATTCAAATGTATTCTTTTCAATGCCTGAGTAATACTCCATTGTGTATATGTACCACAGTTTTCTTATCCATTCATCTGCTGATGGACATCTAGGTTGCTTCCATGTCCTGGCTATTATAAACAGTGCTGCAATGAACATTGGGGTACTTGTGTCTCTTTCAATTCTGGTTTCCTCGGTGTGTATGCCCAGCAGTGGCATTGCTGCACTGTACAGAAATTTTTAAAAATCATATTGTCTTATTTTGTTTCACAGAGTAATTTTTGTTTTGGAGACCAGTTAATCTCTGATTACAAATCTTCCAAAATCCTTGAGATAGAAGAGATCTTAACACAGTCTTTCATAGAGATTCTCCCCAGCCACTAAATTTTGGGTTTCTGTCTTAAAATTGCCCACATGTTAATAGGGTAGCAGGAAGCAGCTCAAAGCCATCGGTAACTGATTTTTTCACACTCTTTACTGTACTGATGCTCTTTGTTACCAGCCTCACAGCTCCTTCTAGATAATGTCTAATGTATTATCTGCAGGTTGGACACGAGAACCTTTTGGGAAGGTACTAAACTAGTGTGAATGTCACCAAATGCTAATGGTCCATGTAGCTACCACCCCATTCAACCTTCAATTTGCTCTAAAACCCACAGGGTTTCTCCTTTCTCTAGTGTTTGAAAATATTTCTCTACTTTTGAAAGCAGTGCATTCATTGTTGTTGTTATTTAGTCATTCAGTCATTTAACTCAGCCTCAGATTCTTTCGTGACCCATGGGTCACTGTAACTTGCCAGGCTCCACTATCCATGGGATTTTTTCAGGCAAGAATACTGGAGTGGGTTGCCATTTCCTTCTCCAGGGATCTTCCAGACCCATGGGTAGAACTCACATTTCCTGCATTGCAAGTGGATTCTTTACCACTGAGCCACAAGGGAAATGCAATGTATTCATTGCTTCTAGACATTTCAGGCCTCTGAGAGGAAAAAAAAAAAAAAAAGGCAGCCATGACAGCTGTCAGCTGGTTCCTGACAACACTAACAGTTGCACCAAGATATTTCCTTACTAATGTGGAAAAGTCCGCAGGCTGCCATTAAGACAGACCAGTCCAAGAATGTGTAGGAGCAGAACAAAAGCAGCTCACTCTGTAATCACGTCTAAACTCAGAAACAAGAACACTGTGAAAACTGTAAAAGTAACCAAACATCCTTGTATTTTGGCTCCCTGTGCTGAAAAACTCCTTTCCCAATTACATTAGCCTCAATTCATGTCACATGTCTCTTAGGTGAACCTTATTAGGAAATTAGTCATGAAATTACCCCAACTTTCTGATATCAGAGGAAATGTTTGCTTTTTTAAACCTTACTCAAAACCACTGAGTGCAAACCCAAACCCTACAGAATCAGTGGTCCCCAACTTTTTTGGTACCAGGATCAGTTTCATGGTATACATGGTTTCCATCGATGGGTGGTGGGGCTTGGGGGTTGTAGTTTAGGAGATAATGCAAGTTATGGGAAGCAGCAGATGAAGCTCTGCTTACCTGCCTCTCACCTCTTGCTCTGTACCAGGTTTCTAACAGGCTGTGGCCATACGCAAAGGCTTGGGGACCTCTGCATAGAATATCACCCTTTAATTGAGATGGTTCATGGTCCCTTGTGATGCATGAATGGCTTCTTGGAACTTTTAATCTACAGGTGGATCCCTGATGGTCTTTATATATGAAACATGAATACCTCTGAACTTTTTTTACTCTCATTTCCTATTCTCTAATTATTTTATATCTAATTAAAAAAATAGCCAAACTCAAACACATTCCAAAATAACTAAAGAACACAAACACTAATGATTTTATCTATGTTGTCAAATTTATTTTTTTTAATTTGCTTATGACATACTCAGTATTTTCTTTTTCTTTTTCTTTGACAGATCTACAGTACCATCCTTATTTTCTTTTTTTTTTTCCTGATTGTCTTTGTGAATCTCTTAGAGTTTATTAACAACCATTTTAAAGAAATAAGTTTTGTCTTTAATATATTGTTTTGAATGACTGCCTTTATTTTATCCATCTTTGTTTTTATTTTCATTGTGACTTTTCTTTTTGGTTTTTATCTGCCATACTATTACAGAATCTTGGATCATTAATTTAAAGCCACTTTGCCTCCTCTGGTAGGCTGAGTAGTGACCCCCAAGACATCCATCCAAGTCCTGCTTCCTGGGCCTTGGGAATGTTACCTTTTACATGGCAAATGGGACTATACTTGTGCTAGGGTTAATGATTTAAGATGGGAAGAAGAGCCTAGATTATCCAGGTGGGTTCAGTGATGTAATCACAAGCATCCTTGTGAGAGAGGGGCAGGTGGGGGTGGTACTAGAGAGACGGAAGGCAAATAGAGGCCATGTGAAGTGTTGCGCTTCTGTCTTTAAAGATGGAAGAACAGCCAGGAACCCTGCAGCCAGAGGTACAAATAATACAACACCAGGAACTGTAAAAACAAAGGAAATGAATTTTTCCCCAAAGCTTCCAGAGAAATCACAGCCCTGCCCACATTGTGAGTTCTGGACAGTGAAGTGAAACTGGTTTTGGATTTCTGACTTCCTAAATTGTAAGAGAGTAAATGTGTGTTAAGTTATTAAATTTGTGTTAATTTGTTAGAGTAGTTGTAGGAAACTAATGCACTCATCTCATATTAGTCTAGAAAGTTCTTTTTCCTTCTATAGAATGAGTTATCTGCAGAGACAATTTTTCACTCATTGTGCTTTCGTTTCATTTAGTTTCATTTTTTTTAATTTGCTTTGTGATTTTTCTTATGATTCTTAAAATTATGTGGTGTGCTTTTTAAACACTTATGGATTTTCTAGACATCTTTTATTTACTGATTAATTTAACACTATTGTGGTCAGAGAACATCTATATGACTTTGCTCCTATCTTTCAGTATGGTTTGAAATTTATTGAGATTTACTTAATGGTCCAGCAGATGGTCTCTTTTGAGAAAGGTTATCTGTATACTTAAACTGGATATGTTTTCTGTTACTATTAGGTGTAGTGTCCTAAATGCAATTGATTCAAATTGGTTAACTGTGTTTTGCAAATATTCTATATCCTTAGAGATTATTTACTCATTGAATAAATTATTGAAAGAAGAATGTTAGAGTAACTATGGATTTATCCCTCCTTAAATCCATTTTTATTTTGAAATTGAATTAATTGTATAAATACTTAGTTTTTAGTAACTTCATAAACAACTTGACCAGGTTATTCATTCCAAAATGACCTTATTTATCTCTGTATTTCTCATGGTCTTGAAGTGTACTTTAAGATTCTTTAAAAAAAAAAAATGCAGGAGTTTTCTTACAATTACTGTTTGCTTGATATCTGTTTTTGTTTTCAATCTTGAGTGTCGAAATATCCTTTACTCATTTTTATCTCTAATTAATAGTACAATTTAAAAATATAGAAGTAATTTATTAATAAAAATTTTTGAGTTAATAACTATTTCTCTGTATTGTGAAATTTTAACCCTAGTATACACTGACTTTATCAGCGAGCATGAAGGTGCTTCACAGAGAGTCAAAGTATTAAAGAAATTGGTGTATGTTTTTATGACATTGCCTACATAGAGCTTTTGTTACAGAGGTTTTAAAACATTGCTCAGGTAAGTTTTTCCTAAACAAAGTTAATGTAAGAGCATTATTAATCTTGAGAGTACGGTGGGAACATAAGTATGAGTCCAACATTGATTTGAAAATTGTTCGAAATTCTTATGTACTTTTGTATTAAAGAGGAAAATGCAATTTAATTCCGTAAAACAAGTACAGTGTGCTTTTCAACAATGCATAACTCAACAAAGAAAAAGGTAAATATAAAATGCAACTGACAATACATGAGTGACACCATAATTCAGAAATAGCATTGATTCATATATATTTTTTCTCAGCACATTCAAGCATTTTACTACAAAGAACCTGTAGCTGAAAGTAAGTTTCCCTCAGACAGCTAAAGGCAGTAAAATCTCACTGAAATAGAAATGTGGCATGATGTCATACCCACAGATCTCCGTGGGTTAGTTTAACTTTACATTCTGCTTTGGAAGTGTTCATTTCACCATTTGTGTGTGTGAAAGAAAGTACTGCTCCACCTGTCCTTTCTGGGGAAGTTTTTCTGCTCTTGTTTTTCTCAGCTCCAATCCTGTTTCATCATCCTATCTATCAAACAAAATTCATAGTCTATTTTTGAAGATAAATTCTATATTTACTAGGATATTCTTCATTTACTAGAAATGTTATTGCATTATTATTTTGATTTACGATTTTGCTATTGCTCCTGATACAAAGTTTCATAGATTTCAAACTTTGACCCTCTAATCTATTGGTATTTCCTCACCAAGACTTTTCCAAAAGCACTTAAATAATATTAGAGCAGAAACTCCTATACTCCTTTAATGAATTTAAAAACTCAGACCATTTGACTTTCTCACATAATCACAAACATATCATTAAAATTTAGTGTACCTTTAACTCATTTGAAGGAGGTGTACTTTATATATACATGAATGCCTAATCTGATTTTTCATAACATCAAAAAATGAAACTGAAATTATATTGATTTCACATAAACTCAGTGAAATGCACTAACCTGCTGCATTTTAAATAAGTTATCTTAACACTATGACAAAAAGCTATTTAGGAACCATAACATTAAAATCTCTGGAAATGTGATTACTTGTTTACTTTTGACATCTGTTGTAAATAACTGTGTCATTAAGTAATCATCAAGGAATTCTTCTACAAATTTAAATTGTTTGTGCATTTTAAGGTATTAAGAATTTCAGACCATGCTAATCTGTGAAAAGATAGTTAAAAGACAATATATTAACAGTCACCTAGTCAACAAAGCCTTTAATGTCCTTAAAATTCTTATAGTTCTTTAAAAATAAAACCAAGTGGTAATAAGTAGAAGTTAATATCGAATTCATAAGTAATGAAAGCAAAGAGAAAAGGTAACATAACTGCTTCTCAGCAAAGCTTTAAAAATGAATAAAGCAAAACAATAGCAGAGAAAATACTATACCGTAGAAAATAATTTGCTATTTTGAGATCCATTTCAAGTTCATAATAGATTTTGCTTCTCTGCTTTAGCAGTAAGATATTTATTTCATGCCCAATTTACATCAAAGCCAACCACAGAATCCCTTATAAATGTGAGATGAAGTTGCTTTTCACTTTTTGAGCTACACCAGTCTGACATTAGGTAAACCTAGAGGATCCTAATGCCGTGTTGAGAGAAAATGTGGGCTGGAACTTTTCTAGTGTCCTCCTGAAGGAAATACTATTACTCTACTAACAGACATAGATACAATCTATTCAACTATTAAAGATCCATTTTAGTTAACTCTAAGTATTTAGGTTGGACCCTCATACATGTCTGTATCATGAATTCTATCAGGTGAAAAGAGCTCTGGTACATGTCAAATAAGCTGGCAAATCTGAGCAAGCATTGTCTCTTTTATTGAGGTACTGACAATACACGTGAGTCTGAAGAAAAACCCGCCCATCAATGAACCAGGAAAACATGCAACCTGTGTAGTACCGTTGTAACAGGAAGAGTCTCGCAATGGCTAGCTGTTCTAATGAGGGTGTGAATTCTCATTTAACATGAGGGCCTTGGTGTGATTAGGTAGGAAATGCACAGATGTATTTAATGGTTAAGAAACAGTCTCTTGGTCTTCATCAGCTAGGCTAGGAAGTCTTTCTATATTTCTAGGTATTTACAATAGTACCAGGTTGTTTCCTGGCCCCCCTCCCAGTTATGGTTTACTTTTCATCAAATTAATCTAGAATACACTTATGATGCTATGGGTCTCAACAATAGAAATAGGCTGTAGGAATGTGGAAAATTATTAAACTATTGTGACCCCTACATTTTGTTTAGAATGTGCCTTTTTGAAGAGTTTTAACTGATGTCTATAATATTTATTAAATATTTATATTCAATGTTCAATTATTAAAATATATTTTTCAATATTGGTTATAATTTTCAAAATAAATTTAGTCTTATTGTACATACACAAAATGCTACCTACCTTTATATAGTGAAGTTATATAGCTGTGTATTATCTATAGCCAATGATAAGCTGAAGTTACCCTTGAAGGTCAAGGGCAGATTTCTCTTATGTAAATGTGATGTGTTCAAATGTTGAGCAGGTATTACAACATAGAGTTGGACACGACTGAGCAACTGAACTGAACTATGAACCTCAATGGACATCTCTCAAAGACTGATCTTAAAACTTAGATCCATTAATATTTTTCCAGTCTCTCTTTATCCCCATGAGAATGATCACAGCAACACATTCTCATACCATATTATTAATATAATAAAGGGGCAATGAGAATCACTATCCTCACTACCCACTGACCTACTCCCTAGCAGTGAGCACTTTGGGCCATATTTTAGTTCTATAAAATTTACTGCCTTCTTTAAATTACAGTTCTTTTAAATATACATATAGAAAAGTTGGCTAAAATTTACCCTACCCTCCACCTTTTTAAAAAAATCTTGAAGTACATTAATAGTTTTCATTTTCTCACAGGTCCCACTTCATCTTCAAATAATATAACTAAAGCTCTACTTTTATATATACCACAGATTCCAGTTCTCATTTTATAATGAGTCCTCATTCCCTTTCACCTTCCAGACGCTTACAGCTGTAATTATACTTTGTCAAAATTATAACCACTACAGGACATTCCAAGATGTTCTCTAAATTGGAAATAAAAATTGGTTGTAAAAAGTGGATATTTGGTGATGTTCCCCTGTAGTACCATGATATTTAAATATGACTTACTTCATAGACAAATATTGTTAGGATTTTTTTTGTCTTTCCTATTGGTCAGTGTCATGATCTCTGCTATTTTCACTGCAGAAAGTTCCCAGAATGAATTTTGAATTATCTATAATAGTTTTTGTTTGTTTGTTTGTTTTTTGTTTTAGGGGATTCCCTGATAGCTCAGTTCCACTCCAGTGTTCTTGGGCTTCCTTTGTGACTCAGCTGGTAAAAAATCCGCCTGCAACGTGGGAGACCCGGGTTCAATCCCTGGGTTGGAAAGATCCCCTGGAGAAAAGAAAGGCTACCCACTTGAGTATTCTGGCCTGGAGAACTCCATCATACAGGAGTTGAGTTGTAGAATGTGTAGCTACCTGAAGAAACCAAATGCTTTATTTCTAGTCGTCTTGTGTAAAGGCAACTAATAGCAAAACATGGACCTAAAACAAAATGACACTTGTGAAACAAAAGGAAGATGGTCCAGAAGGTAACATGAAAGACTAAGTGTAACAAACAAAATGCCTTTAACAGGTGTAGTTGTAGTCTTTAAATTTGACTATGATGATTAGTAAAACAAAATTAACACCCATCTTATTAGCAGCTGGCATTAATAACTGGAGTGTTCAAGGCAATGAACTTGTAAGAACCTACTATGCGTCATCTATTTACATAAGGTTTTTCTAGTGAGCAACGAAAGAGAAGCTGGGTCTGTGAAGGAAGAATCACATCTTATAAAAGATAGAATTGTGTGTTAATAAAGCCTCCTTTTCCCTTTCTCATGATGTCACAGTCCTCTTTCTCCTATCAAAAAGAAACTTTAAAATAAATTAGTTTTTCCTATGGTACTTCCTATTTCCCTGGAAGTCTCTTAAACTGCCCGAAGACATTTGGATACTGTGTGTGATAATGATTAGTGAGGGCGGACACAAATAAAGATGCCAACTGAATTCAAACTAAAGGGAAGAACCAAGTTCTGTTGTTTGATAAATTTTAACCCTTTGTAAAAACCTTTTCCTGTTCAACATCAGCTCATTTTTATGTAAACATTGGAATAAAGCTTATCTATGAATACATTTAAAAAAATAAAATAAAATAAATTAGTTTGGCAAATCAGGGCATAGCAGGATAGTGACTATTTCTTTCACATGAGAGTCCAAGGCCTGTATGCAAGTGGAAAGGCTAATTTGGAGGGGGGAGGGATTATTTAAGGATCATAAGTGGTGTCTTTATCTGTCATTTCTTAAGGTCTCATTTTCATCTGTATCCTAAAGGCCAATGACAAAAGAATGTGGGAGACACATTTGCTTCCTTAAAATTTCAGCCTGGACTTTTGCAAATATCACAAGGCAAGATCTAATCACATGGCCACAGTGACCATGAGGGTAGCTGGGAAGTGGGGATTAGCTTTGGCCCAGGAACATCTGGTGTGAACAGTCAGGAGGGTCTGCCAGAGAAACTTGCTGTGTGGTGTCCATGTACTCTTAGTAGCTGATGGAGAGTGAAAATAAACTCCTTTAGACAATAAGTTGGAAGATCCACTGGAGAAGGGATAGGTTACCACTCCGGTATTCTCGGACTTCCCTTGTGGCTCAGCCGGTAAAGAATCCGCCTGTAAGGCAGGAGACCTAGGTTCTGTCCCTGGGTAGGGAAGATCCCCTGCAGAAGGGAATAGTTACCCATTCCAGTATTCTGGCCTGGAGAATTCCATGGACTGTATAGTCCATGGAGTCTCAAAGAGTCGGACATAACTGAGTGACTTTCAGACAACATATACTCACACTGTTATTTTTGTTTTATTGTATTTGGTTCTCAGAAAACAGTCTTATTTTAAATTCTGAGTATGCAGCTTTGTTTTCCACAGCATGTGTTGTATGATTCTCAGTATACATAAAGTTTTAAAAATACCATAGTGAAAGTCTGTCTTGTATTTTCATTAGATACGCTCTGTGCAAATGCAAGAATGATTCTTTCAAGAACATCCTATTGCAGAAACAGATTTTTAATCTAGGGTTTTTACTCATAACACACTTTGTTGAAAGTTATTAACATGAAATGAATTTCACTAAATGTATTTGTATGGAAACAGATGCCTGTACACAATTCTCTATAGTCCTCCTTACGTTAACAGATACATAGATTATTTGAAGAAATTAGTGGCAATTGTTAATAGAATGATTCCCCCAAATAAATGTTTCCAACAAGTTCCAGGTAGAAGTAATGTAAAATATGTGTTCTCTGAAAAAGATAGGGAATATGGCTTTTCTATCATCCAGTCATAAGAGAGCTTAAAACTGTATTCAGCTTCGGATTTGGGCTGATACTCCATCAGATTAATAGTTAGGTGGACAATAACCTCCTGAAAAATTATTTTATCCACCTCTGCCAGGAATCTGATAATGTTATTAATTTCTCAATTTGCTTCATTATTCTAAAAAAAAAAAAAGTCTATATAGCTAAAGCTTTTGCAAGCCATGGTACTGGCTTTGGTCTAATTCTAATTTTGCAGTGTGTTCAATACAAAAACGTTATCCTCTATATGGTATTTTAAAATGTGAATTCTTTTATCTTTGATCTGAAGGTCTATGACAAAATGTTCCCTGGCTTTAGGCTTTGCTGTGATTTAAAGCTGTGCTTTGTACACAATTCACTTGAGTAGATGTAACCTAAGGGTTACCATGGATTGCCGGGGCCTTTTTTTTCTCAGCAAGGAGTGAAAAGGAGCTAGGTCTCTCAGTCTCTAAACAAAGAAATATGGGAAGAATGTGCTAATTAGCAGTGAGAATTGAAGTGCTTAGATGATGTTCTAGGGAAAGAGGCTAAAAAAAGTCATGCTAAGTACATACAACTAAAAATTATGGCTGAACAGTAACTTGAGACACACCAAATTTAGTCAATTTATATCAAGTAAAGAATAAAGTGTGCAGATAAAGACAGATATATGATGTGAAAGAACATGAGCCCGCACCCCACAAGCCTGAATATAAGCAGCAGTAAATGCTGGCTCTAACAATGGTCTGGTACACAACTAGACAAGCCACGAATCCACACCACTGCCCTGCCAAGTGAGCAGGAATTTCTCTTACCACCATGGGTCCACCCATTCCGGTTACTGCTGGTGAGTGTCCTGAACATCCTCCTGTGTTGTAATCCCCCTAAATACTATTGATTAGTACTCGAAAAAGTGCTGTGGCAGTTGAACTACCAGACCTTATATTCCTGATATCTATATTTATTATCTTTGGAGGGGTCTTCTCTGATTTTACATCCCTTTTGTAATCAAAATTTTAGAAACAAAGACCTGGGTAAAGTAAACAGATGTTTATTCGGGGTCTGTGAGGGCTGTAACCTAGAGACACAAGTTCCAGAAACACGTGAATGGTGCTCCCCTGGATTAAAAAATGGAGGCAGCTTATAAAGGCAAAATAAGTTGTTTGTCAAGAATTATTATTGGAGCTATGTGTGCATGTGTCACTTCAGTGGTATCCAACTCTTTGTGACCCTATAGGCTGTAGCCCACCAGGCTCCTCTGTCCATGGGATTCTCCAGGCAAGAATACTGGGGTAGGTTGCCATGCCCTCTACCAAGGGATCTTCCAGACCCAAGAATCAAATGCACATCTCTCATATCTTTGGCATTGCCAGGCAGGTTCTTCACCACTAGTGCCAACTGGAAGGCCATAGTTGGAGCTGGCAACAAGTAAAGGACCTTGTTAAGCTAGGATTCGTTGGGGCCTGAAATGGTTGCCTAGTAGTAAGAGGAACAGTGACAGACTTTATTTTCTCTATTTTGGGCTCCAAAATCACTGCACATGGTGACTGCAGACATGAAATTAGAAGACGTTTGCTCCTTGGAAGAAAAGCTATGACCAACCTGGGCAGCATATTCAAAAGCAGAGAGATTACTTTGCTGACAAAGTTCCATCTACTAAAAGCTATGGTTTTTCCAGTAGTCATGTAGGATGTGAGAGTTGGACTATAAAGAAAGCTGAATGTCAAAGAATTGATGCTTTTGAGCTGTGGTGTTGGGGAAGACTCTTCAGAGTCCCTTGGGCTGCCAAGATGTCAAACCACTCGATCCTAAAGAAAGTCAGTCCTGAATATTCATTGGAAGGACTGATGCTAACGCTGAAACTGCAATACTTTGGCCAGCTGATGCAAAGAACTGACTCATTGGAAAAGACCCTAATGCTGAGAGAGCTTGAAGGCAGGAGGAGCAGGGGACAACAGATGATGGTATGTTTGGATGGCATTACTGACTCAACAGACATGAGTTTAAGTAAGCTCCAGGAGTTGATGAAGGACAGGGAATCCTGTCGTGCTGCAGTCCACGGGGTAGCAGAGAGTCAGACATGACTGAGCAACTGAACTGAACCAACTAAGGGGGACGTTGAGAACATAAATTTGCAGCTGGTGGATGTTTCTCCAAATATGCCTGGTGGTGTCCTTGGGTTTGCAATAGTTCAAAGAGAGTTCAAGTTCTCAGTGGTGCAGGAATGTGTCTGAGGCCAGATTCTTATTGGTTGCCTGACCAAACTACAATCACTGCACTATAATTTAAATTTGTCATCACCTCTCACACTTGCATCCCTATATCATTCTAAAATACCTTTCATGTCACACAAATATTTTCTCGTTTACACCCAAATAATTTCAATATGTACTCTGAAATCTATGGAACATCTGTTCCTTAGAAAATAAACTCGAATTCCTAACTTGTTTCTTCTCCTCGCTGTAACTTAGACTCATTGTGCTGCTGCTTTTGCTACCCTCTCTGGATGGTGGGGACTGAGCCCAGCTTGATGCCCTGTTGCTTTTAAACTTCTCCCCAGCCCCTCCCTGCCCATCCTTAAATAGCTGGGCCCCATTGAGAGAAAGGCTACTCAGCTACGGTCATCTCTTCTCTTCATTTTCAAGTAAACTTCAATTTTGTTGATTTTGGAACTTAGCTTATATCTTCCATGCTTTTTGCAGATTTGCCATCAACTTTGCTGATATTCCATCCAGAATATCAAAGAACACCCAGCCTTAGTTACTTGATATAGTTGCATTCACTTTTTCTCCCTAGTTGGCCAGTCTCAATGATCTTTCTCCTTTTTAATAACGAAGTTGTAGGTTTTTAAAATGTTATGTTCAAACTTATAGTTCCATGTTTTTCTCCTTCAGTTACCCCCTACTACCTTTCTGTCTTAACTTTGAGAACTCCAATTTTGTGACCCCCTAAGTTTTCTGTTTCTGTTTTGCTATTGTTGCCAACAATTCTATTTATGTATGTCTTAGCTTTCCAGTTTAGGTACAGTCTTAAAAGAACGTAAACCCTCATTTCACATTACCCTTCCCTTAAAGTCACCTGGCAAAACTCCAGTCATGGGAACTCCAAATGTATGTTGTTACAAAATTTTAAACAGATTGCTAGTTTGAATTCAGAGGATTCATCCTCAGTTGTGCCCCCTATCTTGTGGGATAATCATCTATTTCATTCAGATTCTTCACAATAGCTATTTAAATTGTTTTCCAATTTCTTTAAGCATTGAACCCTACAAATTTTTCTCTAGCAACAGAAAAACTCAAATCTCTTTACAGAGAAAATAGTATCTAAGTTCCTGCCATTAATCCTACAAATATATTTGTATTACCATTCACTATTTTTATGTTTCCTCCTGATTCTCTTTATAGTCACTGATTATCTATATTCTGGAGGTCTTTCTCTTGCATACCACCACCCTTCTAACTCTTTAATGAAAGTTTTAACATCTCAGCATATGTTACATGTTAAACGATCACACCCTACCTTCTTCTCCTTAAAACAATGTACGCAGTTACTGTATTCTCACCCCCATATTGGTCTCCACAATTACAGCCTCCTTTTTCTTTTGAAACAGCCAAACATATTCCAGTATTTACCTTTTTCATTTCTTTAACATTTGTCTATCCTCCCTTTACAGCAATCTTTACAGCAACTCAGTGGAATGACTTTGACAGTGATTAACATTGATGATTTATTGATAGATCATGGCAATTTCATTCAATCAACAGATATATTATCATAATAGCAAAACAATAGTGATTTTTACTATGTAGTAGTCCTTAGGAAACATAATTAATTACCAGAGTTGAAATAATGTGCCTTTCTTTATAGAACCATAGACAATTTTATTTTTACAGAAATACAAAGGTATTAGTGTCTTAGAAATTCAAAAGTATTGGGTGAGACATTAACACTACCATCATAGTTAAAAAATGAAATGAATTTCTTTTATAAGCTTTATAATCTAGGTTCGTTAAATATAGATTGTGAGCTTGCCATTTTCCCAGCTCCATATGGAACATTTTAGACTAGAGTTCAGAAAATGGTGATTCAAAAATTATTTAGACCAACACTACTTTTTTTTGTCATCAAGAAAAAAAGAACACATAATCTGTATACTGTTGAAGGCATTTTAAAATAGATTGGATACTTTTCTTTCTTTGCTAATTCATTAATTTTCATTGCAAAGCAAAATATTTTTTAAATTTTTATCTTTTAATATGTATGCTTCTTCCTTTACTGAAAATTTGCTGCCTGAAGTAATATGATGTACATCCAGAATAATGTTATTCAAAGTGCTGATACATCCTGTCAGTAAGCACGTTGTTTAAGTGACTTTACAGATTGATAAGCAACTGTGTGCAACGTGAGAGTGCTAGTCTCTCGATGTAAGGGTCAGGAAGTAAGTTGGAAGAAACTGAACAGTTGTGATTCTCTTAAGATTGTCTTCTAACTTAGCAATAAGTGTGAAAACTTTGTATCACATATAACTTTTAAAATGAGAGTTTTGTTAACATAGATAAAACACTCCAGAGTATATGAGAAATCAACACATATATTAACATTCATTTTACAGAATTGTTTTAATTTCAGGTCTAATCATCAAATCACTTATTTGCATATTTTTTGCCACCATTATTTTTGTTACCATAGTGTTTACTGTATTTATGGCATTGTTTAAATGCTCTATGAATGAAACTGTGGCTTAGGCTTTACTTTGTGTAAAATAATATTTAAAGACTAGTATGAAAAAATTTTGGTTTTAATATATATTTATGTGCTAAAATAGAACTGCTCTATTTTAGTCTTTGTGGGGTGGTAATAGTTAATTTTCACTGTTCAAATGAGCAGAAAGGCATGGCTTTTTGGTAGAAATGGGATATAAAATTACTATATAATGACCAAGCTTTTAAACCTAATGTCTAATTGACGAGTTACTGGGGCTTGAAGGATTGACTTCTAATTTAAGTATTCTTTGAGTGAGCTAAAGTATATGCATGTTCCTAGTTAACCCTAGAATGATTCAGGTATTGGTATAAGACCAGTATCTATCTATTTAGGAGATGTTACTCCAGGGATTTATAACATGCAAAGCTCTAAGGATTTTTGCAATTTCTTTAGGCAGCAAAAACTAAAAAAACATATAATTAAATGTGTTGGTCAGATCAATAAGACCTAATAACACTTGTAATTAGGTTGCTTAAATAAGTATTTAATTTGTTTGTATACAGTTGTTAGTTATTTGAAAGTAATTTAACTGTTCGAAGATAAATAATTTATTGTTTTATCTGTAGTTAAACTGAGAACCATGTTGCTAAAGTATAGTTTTGAGCTAGTTTTGTTTAGGCATTGACTAAAGGTTCTTTAAATATAAGCAAGTATATTAAGGTTTACCCCTCTTTTTGACAATACAATAAATCAAATATTTAATCTGATTTTTAGCATTGTTCAAACTGATGGTATAACACAAGGGCTAAAAAATGTTTTATGGAAAACTCAAGTAATATTTTCAGCTTCTTGGGCCATAGAGTCCCTGTAACAACTATCCAAGCCAGCTATTTTTAGCAGGATATCAGAGACAGTATTTAAGAAAGTGAGCCTGCCTATTCTGTGATAAAACTTTCCTTGATAAAACTGGAGTCACGTTGGATTTAGTTTGCCCACTCATAGAGAAAATAGCACTACAATTAACATGAATTAGAAAGTAATATAGAGTCTAGGAGACTACCTTCTCAAAAAAAAAAAAAAGTTCTAAATTTTTATTTTAAATGAATTCAGAGACAAGTGTATCTCTGTCTAACAATAAGTTCAAATTTTTAAATACTACTTTAGGAATACTAGAAATATTTTAAAATAGAAAAAGCTTATCTTCTTGAGAGGTCAAGATTGACATTGAAAAATATGATAAAATAATGTCAAAGCTGTTGCATGCCATCTACTTGTCACACAATTTGGTCTTCTGAATCTACTCTGAGTCTCTATCTTGCAACTACAGCTGAAATGAACATTTTATAGAGGCAAGTATTAGAAAGAATTTGGTTATCTCAGGTTTTTTTGAGGTATGCTATTTTTGCTTCTCCCAGGGTAAAGTTTTCCTCATTAATAACTAGGCTGGCAATTATGCAGTGCTTAGTGAATGTAAGTAGCATAAAATAATGAGTAAATATTCATTTTTCCCCATGAAACTTAAATATTTCTAAATGCACTGTTGCTGACCAAAGTTTTAGGTAGCTAACAAAATTATAAGAACCTTATCATTGAGAGAATGAACTTTTTCCCTGTCACTGTGAGCAATCAACTCATTTATCAATATTGAACACCAATTATGCCTAGGTGTTACTATTACATCTACTGGGGACTAAAACCTAGAAATATACATAGGATATTTATTTTTAATTTTCTGTCCTTTCTATGTAGATCTTTAACAATCTTAGAAGGACAAAAACAATAATTATGAAAAGTGTATCTAGGGCAATTTCAAGAAGAAAAGCTCATTCAATTTGTTATAGGTATGGGTGACAGGTATAATATCTCACAAAATTTATTGGAATTTCTTATGATACACTTTAATATTTAACATGTACTTCATTCCTGGGAATCCAATATGTGGCACTATTGAGTGTATGAAAAAATGGACAATTAAATAGAGGCATGACTAATTTCCTCCCCAGCTTCTCACTCCTTGATGTGTGTGTGTGTGTGTGCATGGACATGTGTATTTTATAATGTTGTGACTGGGGACTAATTTCTTCCTCTTTGTACTAAATTGACTAAAATACAAGCATCATCCCTTATGTTCAGGATCATGTGACTATCACTTTTGTAACAGAGTACTTACAAAGAGAATGATAGTTTCATCCTTACAAGTGAATTTGGGGGAAGTGTAGAGTCTATAAAGTAAGAAGTCGATGGGAAATGTGATTTTGATGACTATTTTAGTTTCCTGGGTTCCTCAAAGAAAGTGGTATGCCATCTCAAACAAAATGGGAATGCTTTCCCCAACACTTCCAGATTTTCTTTCTCATCTTTAGTTTCATTAACCAGTACCATAAAATAAATTATTTTCTTTAAATTCTACAAAATCTATAGATATTTTATATGTTGTTGGATATGGTTTTCTGTAAAGGAGTCAGGATATCACAATCAGGAGCAACATTCTGAGATGGCTGTACAGGCAGTAAAAAAAATACTATAAATAAGAAATACCACTATAAAAGAGATACTTATATAAACCTGAAAAAAATCCAAGATAATTTTGTAAACTGAAGTATTCCTAAAGACCTAAAAGTTTTTGATCTTTTATGAAAGAAGATTGATTTTCATTTCACTTATCCAGCATACTTGAGGAAATCTTTCTAAAAACCATCTATCAACCTATTCAGCAGAGCCTTTTATTTAGCAAACATTTTCGCTTCTCAGAAGGGGTTCAAGAAGACAAAAGGAACAAGAAAAAAATGCATACCAAAAATGAGCAAAGACAGGGGTGTTGTTAAAAGTCAAGAAGAACTTCTGAGGATATTAAAAATCTTTCTGTTTTTTAATTGAAGTATGGTTTATGCACAATGTGTTAGTTTCAGGTGTACAGCAGAGTGATTCAGTTTTGAATATGTATATAGATGTATATGTATATATATTCTTTTGTAGATTCTTTTTCCTCATAGATATGGAGTATAGTTTCCTGTACTATGCAGTAAGCCCTCATTGGGGATTTCTTTCATATATAATAGTGTGTATATGTTAACCCCCAAATCCTAATTTACCCGTGCTCCCTGCATTTATCCTTTGCAATCGTAAGTTTGCTTTCTATGTCTATGATTCTATTTCTGTTTTGTAAATGTGTTCACTTGTATCTTTTTTTGTTGCTGTTTTTAGGTTACACGTATAAGCAAAGGCATATGATATTTACCTTTCTCTGTCTGGCTTGCTTTAGTACGACAGTCTCTAGGTCTATCCATGTTGCCGCAGATGACATTGTTTCTTTATTTTCTGTGACTGAGTAATATCCTATTGTGTGAATATAGCACATCTTCTTCATCCATTCATCTGTCCATGGACATTCAGGTTGCTTCCATATCTTGTAAATATGGCTGCAGTGAACACTGGGGTGCATGTGCCTGTTTGAACTGTAGTTTTCTCCATATATATGCCCAAAAGTGGGGTCACCAGAAAATATGGCAACCCTATTTTTACCTTTTGATGGAAATTCCATACTGTTCACCATTGTGGCTACATCGATTTATATTCCTACAAACAATAAAGAAGGATTCCCTCTTCTCCATACCCTTTCCAGCCTTTATTATTGGTACAGACTTTTTGATGATGGTCATTTTGACTGGTGTGAGGTAATACTTTATTGTAGTTTCATTAGAGAAATGTAAATCAGTTAGTGATGCTGAGCATCTTTTCATGTATCTTTTGACCATCTGTGTGTATCGTTTTGCAGAATGTTTATTTAAATCTTCTGCCAAGTTATTTTATTAGGTTGTTTGTTATTAGGGGCTTCCCTGGTGGCTCAGTTGCTATCGAGTTGTATAAGCTGTTTGTATATTTTGGAAATTAATCCTTTGTCGGTTGCATCCTTGGAAATATTTTCACCTATTCCATAGACTGTCTTTTTGTTTTGTTTATGGTTCCTTTGTGGCACAAAAGCTTTTAAATTTAATCAGGTCCCACTTATTTCCATTAGCCTAGGAGACAAATCCAAAATGGTACTGCTGCAATTTATGTCAGAGAGTTCTGCCTATGTTTCTCTGTAGGTGATTCATAGTATCTGGTCTTACATTTAAGTTTCTCATCCATTTTGAGTTTATTTTATATATGGTGTTAGAGAATGTTTCAATTTCATCCTATTACATGTAGCTGTGCAGTTTCCCCAGCACCACTTACTGAAGTCTGTCTTTTCTGAATTGTATATTCTTGCTTTTGTTAAAGATTAATTGACCACAACTGCATGGATTTATTTCTGGACTTTCTATTCTGTCCCATCTATCTATATTTCTGTTTTTGTGCCAGTACTATGCTATTATTATCACTGTATCTTTGTGGTATAGTCTGAAGTCAGGGAACTTGATTCCTCCAGCTCCACTATTCTTTATAAAGATTACTTTGGCTGTTTGGGGTTTTTCTTTGTATATCCATATAAATTAAAATATGTTTTCTTCTAGCTCTGTGAAAAATGTCATTGGTAATTTGATAGGGATTACATTGAATCTGCATGTTGCCTTGGGTAGTATGGTGATTCTCCCAATCCAATAACACAATATATCTTTTCATCTGTTTATGTTATCTTTAATTTCTTTCATTAGCATCATAACTTTTGGAGTATAGGTCTCTTCCTTTGGTAAATTTATTCCTGTGTATTTTATTCTTTTTAATATGATGGTAAACGAGGTTGCTTTGCTAATTTCTCTTTCTGATATGGAATTAGTCATCCAAGTCCAAGAAGTGCAAAAACCTTTCTGGTTTTAAAAGTATTTTGAAAATATAATGGATATGAATAATTTCTTTGAATTTTCTTCACCCTTCCTTTTTCACTTCACAGTAGTTAAAGACAAATGTTTACAAGAACATTGAAACAAGTGGCTTAAGCAGAAAATTAAGCTAAAACTAGTATATTGACGTTAACCATCCAAAACAAATTTTCATTAATATTTATTTTAGGGGTGTACTTAAGTCCACAAAAACACCTGCTTCTGTTATGGATTTTATATTGGAAGGGAATTTGCAATACTAGACATTAAAGATTATAAAAGTCTTCAAAGTCATCTTATGTAAATTTTTACCCCCATTTCTTCTACTTTCCAGGTTTATATATAATTACTGTGTAAGTATATATATATATATATATATATATATATATATATGAAAATATATATATTAACACATGTTGGCCTTACCTTATTCCTATGATATTTAAGGTAAACCTTATATGGCTTCCCTGGTGGCTCAGATGGTAAAGCATCTGTCTACAACGTGGGAGACCTGGGTTCGAGCCCTGGGTTGGGAAGATCCCCTGGAGAAGGGAATGGCAATCCACTCCAGGACTATTGCCTGGAAAATCCCATGGACAGAAGAGCCTGGTAGGCTACAGGCCATGGGGTTGCAAAGAGTAGGACACGACTGAGAGATTTCACTTTCACTCACTTATAGACTTAAAATACTGTTTTAGCATATAAATGATCTAAATTAATAACTTGAAAAAAATTTCTTTTTGAGATAATAACTTGTCAAGAATCAATATTCTCTGACCAAATTACTTTGTGAATTTGGTACCTTGTAACGTTTTTCTGTAATGAATGTAAATGATGAACAGATGAGAGAGAATATTTTCATGCTTATACACAACCCAATTTTTTGTTTGCTAATCAATGAGCCAAATCTAGCTGTGGTGACATATGTTCAAAAGATGTCATTTTATTTTTCCTGTACCAATGTATTATTCCCCATTGATCTACTATTAGGCATTTTTCTCCTCCTATAGTGTATGTAACTTTCACGCACGGTCATTTCTTAATACTAAACTACAAATGTGTTACATGATTTTGTTAAAGGCTATAGTTAAAATTTTAGGCGGCAAGGAATGACTTAAGCATAGAAAGTAAAAGTGAAAGTCGCTCAGTCGTGTCCAACTCTTTGCCACCCCATGGACTAAGTCCATGGAATTTTCCATGCCAGAATACTGGACTGGGTAGCAGTTCCCTTCTCCAGGGGATCTTCCCAACCCAGAGATCAAACCCAGGTTTCCCACATTTCAGGCGGATTCTTTACCATCTGAGCCACAAGGTAAGCCCAAGAATACTGGAGTGGGTAACCTATCCCTTCTCCAGTGGATCTTCCAGACCCAGGAATCAAACTGGGGTCTCCTGCATTGAAGGCAGATTCTTTACCAACTGAGCTCAGGGAAGCCCCTTAGGCATAGGGGTACTTCCAAATTCAGGAGCTAATGTGAATTTTACTTCTCAGTTGAAGAAATACCACTTGAAAGAAAAAAGCCATCCTGAGCTTGAAGCAATGAGTTGAACAATTCTCAGGGGAAAAACAAAAGATGCTGTGGGAATAAATAGGCTTTGGAAGGCCAGAGGGAATGGAGGACTTCTCCCAGCCAGATTGGAATTTATAGAAACAGAGACTATGGAGCATAGGAAACAAAGATTAGGATGAAAATGCAAAGGAGATTGTAGGAAATGCAAATGAGAAACGATCCCAAAGACAGACATCAAATTTGCACCTTCAAGCTCCATTTTATTTCCTCTGCAAAAGTCAAGATAAGAACTTTCTTTTGTCTTACTGTATCACAGATTTAGAGATCTCATTAATGAGGATACTGAGAAATCTCTCCACAACTAATAAGTTTAAGGAATAAAGTGATACTGATAATTATCTCTTTTGAAAATTAGTTCTTATCAAAATAATGGACAACTATTCTGATTTTTTTTTTTTACTGGACTATAATTGCTTCACAATGTTGTGGTCTCTGCCATGTATCAATGTGAATTAGTCATGATTTTATCTCTCTCTCTCTCTCTCTCTCTCTCTCTATATATATATATATATATATATATATATATATATATATGTATGTATGTATATTCCCTTCCTCTTGAGCCTCCCTCCCCCTAAAATTTGTTTTTATTATAATATTTCAATTCCTTAAACCTCATCTGAATTTATTTCCCTTTATTTGAAGTTTTATTATTCTTGATTTTGTTCTTTTATGTTTAATATCAAAATATTTAATATTTTTATTACTACTTTTAACCCCCAAATTACACACACGCATGCAATTAATTTTACTTGCTTTGCAGAAAATTAGCAAGAAAAATAAGGGACTCCCAACCATAAGTTATATGCTCATCATCTAAAATTCCTAGTAACTCGTGCAAATCTTTAACGTTTCTCCCTCCAGATGTTAAGTTTTTGAGAGCAAAACAAAAGCCAATGCATAAAATAGCTGGAGGCTGTGCAAGTACACTATGAATAAATGTGAAATGAATAACTATCAGATAAGCTGACTAAATAGTTCCCTATTTAATGTTAAATAATACATGCAAATTCATTGACCTAATACTTTTGGCTGGTTTCTGTGAAGCATCACTCAGATGGCTGCTGGCAATTCCTCTTGTTCATCTCTACTGAGATCCTTATAATAGGCAGGTATCTTTTTTTTTTTTTTCCTTCTGCAAGATAGCTTCCTTTATACATAAACAGTTTCTTTGAAACGGAGTTTTCTTTTCCCTGAGCCAGATTTTCCAATCTTAAAAGTAAAATTTTATCAGTGCTAAAGCTAAGCATTTTTACATATTGTCTGGCATTAGTGTTCTGTTGTACATGCATTTTTAAAGCACTTAACGAACCCACCGATTGTGAAACATTATCTATTAAAATTTCACATACTTTCAAATGGAGCATTAAATTTATCATACACAGACTAAATTAAGATAGGAGAACCAAGGCTGAACATAATGGATTAGAAAGAATGTGAAAGAAATCAATGATTCAGCATTTTCAATTAATAGTATATTAAATTTCTGCAAAACTGCTGGACTTTGATAAAAAGCATCCATATTCCTTAATATTGTTGAGATAGAGAAGCTCTCTATAAGGCCTCATATACATGGTGACTGGCATTCCTAGCAAGATTCAATATCTTAAAGGTATACATCAACTATGAACTCTATGTATTACTTTATTTTTCCTTCTCCATTAAATATAATTGAGTCTCAGTCTGTTCAATTACAGGAAAATATTTTTTTCTTCTAATACATATACATATATTCTCTTGGTATTTAAAGTCTTTTGTTTTTAAGTTTTAAAATATTGGAATGAAACCTGTTCATCCAAATTCTCTTAATTGAATAAGGACTTAACTAGATTAATTTTTAAAAAAACACATGATTTCTTCAATTTAATGGTTGTAATTATTTCCTAGTTTTGCAACTTAAAAAGAGATGATTCATTTAAAAATTGACTGAACACCAAAAAGCTGGTGTGTTTGTGGAAAACAATGGATAAAGCTGATACATTTCTTTCTGCAAGTCTAGAAAAGTATATTTATTATGTGTACAATGTGAAAAGTTATGACAAACTTAATGGCTTAACAAGATACACAGTTGTAATTTCACAGTGTTTGTGTGTCAAGAGTCTGGATACTATGTTTCTTGGTCCTTGGCTTCAGGGTCTCTCATGAAACTACAGTCAAGTTGTCAATATTTCCTGGGTTTCATATGAAGATCTTGTAAGGCAAGTGCAGAGAAAAAGAGAGTGAGCCAGGCAGTCAGGCAAGAAAAAGGGAATTTATTAGGGGGAAAAGAGAGGATGACTGGCTCTTAAGGAGAACTTCAATGTCAGACTTTATTTTTCTTGGCTCCAAAATCACTGCAGCCATGAAATTAAAAGACGCCTACTCCTTGGAAGAAAAGTTATGACCAACCTAGATAGCATATTCAAAAGCAGAGACATTACTTTGCCAACAAAGGTCCGTCTAGTCAAGGCTATTGTTTTTCAGTAGTCATGTATGGCTGTAAGAGTTGGACTGTGAAGAAAGCTGAGCAATGAAGAACTGATGCTTTTGAACTGTGATGTGGAGAAGACTCTTGAGAGTCCCTTGGACTGCAAGGATATCCAACCAATCCATCCTAAAGGAGATCAGTTCTGGGTGTACATTGGAAGGAATGATGCTGAAGCTGAAACTCCAGTACTTTGGCCACCTCATGCAAAGAGTTGACTCATTGGAAAAGACTCTAATGCTGGGAGGAATTGGGAGCAGGAGGAGAAGGGGATGACAGTGGATGAGATGGTTGGATGTCATCACTGACTAAATGGACGTGAGTTTGAGTGAACTCTGGGAGATGGTGATGGACAGCGAGGCCTGGTGTGCTGCAATTCATGGGGTCACAAACAGTCCTACACGACTGATCAACTGAACTGAACTGAAGGTCCTCCCTTTCTGATGGAGTCTTTCTTGTACCCCACCAATGAAAAATTCCCTGAAGGGATGGTCACATAGCTGGAGGTCTGGAATCTGGTGGTCTCACAGTTTTGAGAAGATAGGTACCAGTGAGATAACAGGATGCCATTTTGGCAGTTTTGTCAGTCTCACAGATCACTGTGATTTTATTCTTTGTTTGTGAGTTTGAGGAGACATCTTATCAGTGAGACCCCATGTAGGCTCTATCATATCTAATTGGGGAAGGATTCAATTCCAAACTCACTTACATGGCTGTTACCAGGCTTGACTTGATTTGGGGATATTAACCTGAGGATTTCTGTTTTCTAACTGACTGTTGACCAGTAGTCACCCTTAGTTCTCTGCTACATGTGCTTCCCTGGCATGACAACTTGCTTCATCAAGCCAGCAAGTGAGAGAGGAATAAAATAATCTACTAGATAGAAGTTATAAGTCTGTTTTAACCTAATCCCAGAACGTGTACCATTGCCGTATTCTATTGTTTAGAAGCAAGTTACCAGGCCAGCCCATGTTCAGGGTAAAGGATTATATAACAACTTGAATGCCAAAGATAGAGATCACTGTGTGCTTCCCTAGTAGCTCAGCTGGTAAAGAATCCACCTGCAGAATGGGAGACCTGGGTTCAATCCCTAGGTTGGGAAGATCCCTTTGGAGAAGGGAATGGCTATCCACTCTAGTATGCTGGCCTGGAGAATTCCATGGACTACATAGTCAATGGGGTTTCAAAGAGTCAGACACAACTGAGTGACTTTCACTTTCACTTCACTTTCAGAATCATTGTAAACCATCTTAGAGTTTGGTCACACAGGATATTAATTGCAAGAGAAAACTTCTTGCAATTACAAAAAAAGCAGCATTATGTTCAATATAAGAGAGAGGTGTGTGTAGGACAAAATGGTAGTGTTCAATTTTGGTATTTAGAAGCTATAAAGGAAACTATGTTGCAGAATAATTTTTTTTTCTTAAAAGAATTTCATGACTTTTAAAATTTGATTATTCAAATTGTATTCTTCATTGGTGGTGTAGTGTTACATTATAATGAATGGGAATATGTTTTGAAAAATATAGTTGAAAAAAATAGTAAGATCATGCATATATCTTTAAAAAAAATCAGTCCTCCATACTCCCAAAAGGGATATCATATAATAAAAACAAACATGTAAACAGTAACACCAGGAAGAATTCTTATGCATCGTTGCATGTTCAGTCATTCAATCATGTCCAAATCTTTATGACCTCATGGACAGTAGCCTGTCAGACTCTTCTGTCCATGGAATTTTCCAGGCAAGAATATTGGAGTGGGTTGCCATTTCCTTCTCTGTCATGATCTTCCCTACCCAGGGATCAAACCTGAGTCTCTTGAGTTGGCAGGTGGATTCTTTACCACTGCACTACCGGGGGCTATGTTAAAGTAACTCTTTAGTCAAATACAATTAATGAAACATTTGAAAGTCTTCAAAATGGATCAAAGAGAACACAGAGTGTGCTCACTGGAAACAAGGTATTGTCTTGTTCACCACCAACATTATCTGATTTTCTTGGGTTTCTGAGACTTGCTATTTTCTTAAATTAAAATGATTTGGTTGGTGCAAAAGCAATTGCGGTTTTGCATTGTTGATTTTTGCAGTTGGATAATGAATACATTCCTAAATAAATGTGGTTATGTTATACATCGTTTTAATGCACACTTCTATGTGTATTTTTTTTGCTAATAACATTATTGCTATTTATTTTACATTTTAGACTAGGGAAATTATGTTACACAAAAAGCACCTTTGAGTGATTTACTTATTTGAGTTAAAAATGTGTTATAAGGCAGCAGAGACAACTTGCAACATCAACAATGCATTTGGCCCAGGAACTGCTAAGGAATGTACAGTGCAGTGTTTGTTCAAGAAATTTTGCAAAGGAGATGAGAGCCTTGAAGATGAGGAGCTCAGCGGCCAGCTATCAGAAGTTGACAATGACCAACTGAGAGGATCATTGAAGCTGATCCTCTTGAAACTACCTGAGAAGTTGCTAAAGAGCTCAGCATTGGCCATTTTATGGTCATTTAGCATTTGAAGCAAATTGGAAAGTTGAAAAAGCTTGGTTAATTGGATATCTCATAAGTTGATTAAAAAAAAAAATCGGTATTTTGAGGCGTCCTCTTATTCTATGCAACTACAATGAACCACTTCTCAGTTGGATTGCAATGTGCAATGAAAAGTGGATTGTATATGACAACTAGTGATGGTTGGACTGAGGAGAAGCTCCAACTCACTTCCCAAAGCCAAACTTACACGAAAAAATGGACATGGTCACTGTTTGGTGGTCTGCTGCCCATCTGATCCACTATAGCTTTCTGAATCAGGAAAAACCATTACATCTGAGCAATATGCTCAGCAAATCAGTGAGATGCACCTAAAACTGCACAATGCCTATAGCTAGCATTGGCCAACAGAATGGGCCCAATTCTTCTCCAAGATAAGGCCCAACCACACATCACACAACCAATGCTTCAAAAGTTGAATGAATTGGCCTACAAAGTTTTGCCTCATCTGCTGTATTCACCTGACCTCTCAGCAACCAACTACCACTTCTTTAAGCATCTTGACAACTTTTTACAGGGAAAATGCTTCCACAAATAGCAGGAAGTAGAAAAATGCTTCCCAGGAGTTCACTGAGTCCCAAAGCACGGATTATTACACTACAGAAATACACAAACTTATTTCTCATTGGCAAAAATGTGTTGTATGTAATGGTTCCTATTTTGATTAACCTATTCTGATTAATAAAGATGTGTTTGAGTCTAGTTATAATTATTTAAAATTCAGTCAAAAACCACAATTACCTTTTCACCAACCTAATACCAAATTGACACAGACTTTATCTTATGTACCTATTTGTGGCATGAGAGTTTAAAAGACATTTACAGTTGAGTACTAATATATGACACCTAAAATATAGTCAGTGATGTGTGAGCTGATTAACAATTTCATATTTTATATAATTTTTCATAATTTTTAAATACACCATTTGTCATTGAGAAATGATATTAAGATTTATAGCAGCTATTGTAAATTGCAATAAAGAAACACTTCATTAAGTTTTAGTACTAAAGAATGAAGGACATCTTTTAGAAATGAAAGAGGTATGGATTTAATTAAAATGTCAAATTATTATTGAAACAAAGGTCATAATCATAAAATGTAATTGAAAGAAGTTCACTACCTGTACCCTAATGTGTTCTTTGCATTTCAAAATGCTTATTCCATATTTGTCATTTAAATAATAAATATCACCTTATTAAAATGAATGAATGAAGATAAGAATTATTATAAACTACATATTTTTATGGAGTTTTTTCAGATATTCAGTTTTTTATCTGTGCAATTTACTTAAATCTCCAGATAAGTAAAATTTTTTTTTATAACATTGGAGGCAAATACAATGATGGTCTTCAATATACTAAAACTTTCTTTATGTCATGTAAGTACTATTTGAATCCTTAGAGTGTAAGGTATTTATTGTCAACTTATCATTAAGCTTCTGATTATGTATATAACTTGTGAATATAACTGTGAATGGTTATTAGTATTACATATTAAGTGATGTAGAGCATCATGCATTATTATAAAAAGTTAAGCACTATATAGGATGTACACTTAGGCATTTGTTGTGGTTGGTATAGTTGCTCTTGTTCTAACTCTTTGGTGGTAGACGGAAGAACATAGTATAGTGGAAAGAATATTCCACTGGGAGTAATAAGACTTGCTTTAGCTGTGTGATACTGGAAATAAATCATCACATTTCCTTAGGCTGTGTTCTCCACATCTGTCAAATAAGATAAATGAATTCTATGATCCATTGTATATATAAATCTATATTCTCAAAATCTTCATAAATGTACAGGAAATCATAGAAATTGTAGATATGTTTTATTTTTTGCCTATGCAGAATGAGGTTAAAAAGGTCATTTTCTGTCTTTTATTTTTGTAAATCATGCAAGGAAATGTATACAGCATTTGTAGTCAGATGTACACAATGAATTATCTTCTAGAGAACATTGAAGAGCAGATTTGAGGGTGCAAGAGACTATAATAATGATGCAAAATAGAAACTTTCTAGCATTACAGACACCATGATGAGGATGAACAAAACTCCTAATGAGATTTCAAACTTGTGGATAAATCTGTAAATAATTATTTTAATAAAGTTTATCTTTTATGTTGATTTTTACTAGTACTTAAAATACAGTCTTTGTAAATAATGAGATGACAGTTAACCATAATAGGCTTTCTATATTTTACACTACATAATTTTAGAATTGTCACATTCTTTCTGCAAACAATTCTACCGCTATATATAAATACCAACGAAACACAAAAATATTATAGGAAAGTGTTTTATGCTGTTGTTATTTTGAAGAGAAATAATAAGTTACATCACTTCTTATTAATTAAGTAAAAAGAAAAGAATAGGAGAACCCCTAAAATTATTTCACCTCACTTTGGTTGTCCAGAACAGAGGGCAACATATATACAACACATAATTTACAATTGTATACACTGCTGTTTTTATTCTCTAATGGATATATTCTATTCTGTGAAATCAAATCCATGTAAAATTTTATTTGACATTCTTAATAATAGAATTTCTTTACCAACTGAAATATCCCTAAGGGGGAGAAATATGGTATTTCATGTACATAATACAGTCAGTATCAAGTTCACTTAGTGATTTTATTTGTTTAAGGAACTAAACTTTCTGGATTGAATTTAACTTTAACAAAAAGTAGATCTCAAAATTGTAAATTGTCAGTCTAACAGGTTTAGAAGTGAAGTTATGTTCAAGATGGTCTATTTACTAATAAATCATTATAAAGAAGCTTTCAAAATGTGCTGCATATTTACCAGAAATAGAATTCTGACTGAAAAATATATATATATATATGATCCTAACAGTATATTCTTATCCCACCACTAACTAGATTCCCCCTATTATTTTCTTACAGTGAAGTGTCATTTAAATTTGTTTAGGAAAGCAATTGACTTATTCTAGTGAAGAATCTTTAATGAAGGTCTAATTACACTTTGGAACACAGGATTCTTCTTATTAGATACTCACTAACACTGAATAGCTTTTATTCTTTCACATTTTTGCACTGTAATTCTGTATGTCAGGTTTATCGCTTTTACCTATGTTTATATTCAAAAAAGGAAAGGGAAGCAAAATAAGTGCACTGATTTTTAGAGGAGCAAAGTGAATATTTAGCTGAAATCCTTAAAAAGCTACATTAATGCTAAATTCTACAAATATAAATTGATTTTAGACAGTTAATCTATTTTAGTTCTGACTCCCCCAAAAGTTAAATTATTCTGTATATTACAATATAATAATTACACTGATGAGCAGAAATAATGAATATTTAAATTAAAAAGTATAAGCAACTGATATAAGACATTAGAGGTTTAAGATAATATAAAAATATTGCAATAGGAAAAAAACTTTTCATATGACAAAGTCAGTGAAAATACAAAAGAATCTCTACCTACTTTGATTGTGAAATAAAAACTGAAATCTGGTATTGGTTATATGAAAAGAAAAATGTTTTCAAACCTAAGCAATTATCATAAATGTACAAACCTGAGCTCTTGACTGACAGCCATATAGCTCTATAGATTAATCAACTCTTAGCAAAAAATGGTTGCATTCTAAATTTTTATTTAAAGTTGTTTGTATCACTATAGTTTCACACAGAAATGTGTATCTGAAAAAAGGTATATGAGCATAATGCAGATGAAAACGAAATTTTAGAATATATTAATAATGAACATGAAGCAGAAATAGATGTTTCTCTGTAATTCCCTGGCTTTTTCTATGATCCAATGGATGTTAGAAATTTGATCTCTGGTTCCTCTGCCTTTTCTAAATCCATTTTGTACATTTGGAAGTTCTTGGTTCATGTATTGCTGAAGCCTAGCTTGAAGGATTTTGAGCATAACCTAGCCAGCATATGAAATGAGTGTAACTGTATGATAGCTTGAACATTCTTTGGGATTAGAATTAAAAGAATGAACATTCTTTCATTGGGATTAGAATGAAAACTGCTCTTTTCCAGTCCTATGGCCATTGCTGAGTTTTCCAAATTTGTGGACATATTGAGTGTAGGACTTGAACAGCATCATCTTTTAGGATTTGAAATACCTTAGATGGAATTCCATAAACTCCACTAGCTTTGGTCATAGTAACGCTTCTTAGAGTACACTTGACTTCACACTCCAGGATATCTGGGTCTAGGTGAGTGACCACACCATCGTGGTTACCAGGTCATTAAGACATTTTTGTTGTTGTTGTTGTTATAGTTTTTCTGTGTGTCCTTATCACATCGTTTTAATCTCTTCTGCTTCTTCTAGGTCCTTGTCATTTCTCTCCTTTTTGTGTCCATATTTACACAAAATGTTCCCTCGGTAGCTCCTATTTTCTCCAAGTGATCTCTGATCTCTTTCATTCTATTGTTTTCCTCTTTTTTTTTTTTTTTTCACTGTTCACTTAAGAAGGCTTTCTTATCTCTCCTTTTCCTGTAGAGAATTCTTAAAGAGATGGGAATACCAGACCACCTTACCTGTCTCCTGAGAAACCTGTATGCAGGTCAAGAAGCAACAGTTAGAACTGGACATGGGACAGTGGACTGGTTCAAAATTGGGAAGGGAGCACATCAAGGCGGTATATTATTTCTCTGCTTATCTGACTTATATGCAGAGCTGCTGTTGTTGATGTTCAGTCGCCAAGTCATGTCTGACTCTTTGTGACCCCACGGACAGCAGAATGCCAAATTTTCCTGTCCTTCACTGTCTCTTGGAGTTTGCTTAAACTCATGTTCATTGAGTTGGTCATGCCATTCAATCACCTAATTCTCTGTCATCCCCTTCTCCTCCTGCCCTGCATCTTTCCCAGCATCAGGGTCTTTTCTAAAGAGTTGACTTATTTGTACCAGGTGCTTAAAGTATTGGAGCTTCAGCTTCAGTCTTTTCAATGAATATTCAGTGTTTATTTCCTTTAGGATTGACTGGTTTGGTCTCTTTGCGGTCCAAGGATTCTACAGAGTCTTCTCCAGCACTACAATTTGAAAGCATTAATTTGTTTGTGCTCAGCCTTCTTTATGGTCTTGATTCTCACATTCATATGTTTCTACTGGAAACATCACAGATTTGGCAATATATTGGAAACAATATAGCTTTGACTATATGGACTTTTGTCAGCAAAGTGATGTATCTGCTTTTTAATACCCTGTTCAGGTTTGTCATAGCTTTTCTTCCAATGAGCAAGCAACTTTAAATTTCATGGCTGCAGTCACCGTTTGGAGTGATTTCAAAACCAACATAAAACCTGCTATTATTTCCATTTTTTCCTGTTTATTTGCCATGAAGTGATGGAACCAGATACCATAATCTTAGTCTTCTGTATATGGAGTTTTAAGCCAGCTTTTTCACTCTCCTCTTTCATCCTCAAGAGGCTCTTTAGTTCCTGTTCACTTTCTACCATCAGGCTGTATTATCTGCATCGCAGGTTGTTGATATTTTGCCTGCAATCTTTTATTGTGTGTGTTGTTTTCCTTTTTTAATTAATTAATTTATTTTAATTGAGGCTGATAACTTTACAATATTGTGGTGGATTTTGCCATATATTGACATGACTCAGCCATGGGTGTACATGTGTCCCACCATCCTGAATGCCTCGCCCACCTCCCTCCCCACACCACCCCTCTGAGTTGTCCCAGAGCACCAGATTTGAATGCCCAGCCTCATGCATTAAACTTGCACTGTTCATCTATTTTGCATATGGTAATACACATGTTTCAGTGCTATACTCATATTGTTCCACCTTCGCCTTCTCCCACATAGTCCAAAAGTCTGTTCTTTATATCAGTGTCTCTTTTGCTGTCTTGTATAGGGTCATTCATTATCGTCTTTCTAAATTCAATATGTATGCATTAATTTACTTTATTGGTGTTTCTCTTTCTGGCTTACTTCACTCTGTATAATAGGCTCCAGTTTCATCCACCTCATTAGAATTGACTCAAATCCATTCCTTTATATGGCTGAGTAATATTCTATTGTGTATATATACTACAACTTTCTTATCCATTTGTCTGCTGATGGACATCTAGGTTGCTTCCATGTCCTAGCTATTGTAAATGATGCTGTAATTAATATTGGGGTATATGTGTTTCTTTCAGTTCTGGTTTCCTCTCTGTGTATGCCCAGCAGAGGGATTGCTGGGTCATATGCCAGTTCTATTTTCAGTTTTTTAAAGAAATCTTCACACTCTTCTCTGCAAAGGCTTTACTAGTTTTCATTCCTACCAACAGTGTTGGTAAGAATTGAGGGTTGCCTTTTCTCCACACCCTCTCCAGCATTTATTGTTTGTAGACATTTTTTTTTAATATAAATTTATTTATTTTAATTGGAGGTTAATTACTTTACAATATTGTATTGGTTTTGCCATACATCAACATAAAACCACCACAGTTATACAGGTGTTCCCATCCTGAATCCCCCTCCCTCCCCGTACCATCCTTCTGCGTCGTCCCAGTGCACCAGCCCCAAGCATCCAGTATCATGCATCAAACCTGGACTGGTGATTCATTTCATATATGATATTATACATGTTTCAATACCACTCTCCCAAATCATCCCACCCTCTCCCTCTCCCACAGAGTCTAAAAGACTGTTTTATACATCTGTGTCTCTTTTGCTGTCTCGCATACAGGGTTATCGTTACCATCTTTCTAAATTCCATATATATGTGTTAGCATACTGTATTGGTGTTTTTCTTTCTGACTTACTTCACTCTGTATAATAGGCTCCAGTTTCATCCACCTCATCAGAACTGATTCAAATGTATTCTTTTTAATGGCTGAGTAATACTCCATTGTGTATATGGACCACAGCTTTCTTATCCATTCGTCTGCTGATGGACATCTAGGTTGCTTCCATGTCCTGGCTATTATAAACAGTGCTGAGATGAACATTGGGGTACACACATCTCTTTCAATTCTGGTTTCCTCAGTGTGTATGCCCAGCAGTGCAATTGCTGGGTCATGGACACGACTGAGCTAACTCACTTTCACTTTTCACTTTCATATATTGGAGAAGGAAATGGCAACCCACTCCAGTGTTCTTGCCTGGAGAATCCCAGGGATGGGGGAGCCTGATGGGCTGCTGTCTATGGGGTCGCACAGAGTTGGACACGAATGAAGTGACTTAGCAGCAGCAACAGCAGCAAAGCAGTTCTATTTCCAGTTTTTAAAGGAATCTCCACACTGTTCTCAATAGTGGCTGTATTAATTTGCATTCCCACCAACAGTGTTAAAGGGTTCCCTTTTCTCCATACCCTCTCCAGCATTTATTGCTTGTAGACTTTTGGATTGCAGCCATTCTGACTCACTTGAAATGGTACCTCATTGTGGTTTTGATTTGCATTTCTCTGATAATGAGTGATGTTGGGCATCTTTTCATGTGTTTGTTAGCCATCTGTATGTCTTCTTTGGAGAAATGTCTGTTTAGTACTTTGGCCCATTTTTTATTGGGTCATTTATTTTTCTGGAATTAAGCTGAAGGATTTGCTTATATATTTTGGAGATTAGTTCTTTGTCAGTTTCTTCATTTGCTATTATTTTCTTCCATTCTGAAGGCCAACTTTTCACCTTGCTTATAGTTTCCTTTGTTTTGCAGAAGCTTTTAAGTTTAATTAGGTCCCATTTGTTTATTTTTGCTTTTATTTCCAATATTCTGGGAGGTGGCTCTTAGACAATCCTGCTGTGATTTATTTCAGAGAGTGTTTTGCCTATGTTCTTCGGTAGGACTTTTATCATTTCTGGTCTTACATTTAGATCTTTCATCAATTTTGAGTTTATTTGTGTGTATGGTGTTAGAAAGTGTTCTAGTTTCATTCTTTTACAAGTGGTTGACCAGTTTTCCCAGCACCACTTGTTAAAGAGATTGCCTTTAATCCATTGTATATTCTTGCCTCCTTTGTCAAAGATAAGGTGTCCATAAGTGCATAGATTTATCTCTGGGCTTTCTATTTTGTTCCATTGATCTAATTTCTGTCTTTGGGCCATTACTATACTGTCTAGATGACTGTGGCTTTGTAATAGAGCCTGAAGTCAGGCAGGTTGATTCCTCCAGTTCCATTCTTCTTTCTCAAGATTGCTTTGGCTACTCGAGGTTTTTCGTATTTTCATACAAATTGTGAAATTATTTGTTCTAGCTCTGTGAAAAATACCGTTGGTAGCTTGATAGGGACTGCATTGAATCTATAGATTGCTTTGGGTAGTATACTCATTTTCACTATATTGATTCTTCCGATCCATGAACATGGTATATTTCTCCATCTATTAGTGTCCTCTTTGATTTCTTTCACCAGTGTTTTATAGTTTATATATATAGGTCTTTAGTTTCTTTAGGTAGATATATTCCTAAGTATTTTATTCTGTTTGTTGCAATGGTGAATGGAACTGTTTCCTTAATTTCTCTGTTTTCTCAAGGTTAGTGTATAGGAATGCAAGGGATTTCTGTGTGTTGATTTTATATCCTGCAACTTTACCATATTCATTGATTAGCTCTAGTAATTTTCTGGTGGAGTCTTTAGGGTTTTCTATGTAGAGGATCATGTCATCTGCAAACAGTGAGAGTTTTACTTCTTCTTTTCCAATTTAGATTCCTTTATTTCTTTTTCTGCTCTGATTGCTGTGGCCAAAACTTCCAAAACTATGTGGAATAGTAGTGGTGAAAGTGGGCACCCTTGTCTTGTTCCTGACTTTAGGGAAAATGCTTTCAGTTTTTCACCATTGAGGATAATGTTTGCTGTGGGTTTGTCCTATATAGCTTTTATTATGTTGAGGTATGTGCCTTCTATTCCTGCTTTCTGGAGAATTTTTATCATAAATGGATGATGAATTTTGTGAAAGGCTTTCTCTGCATCTATTGAGATGATCATAAGGCTTTTATTTTTCAAAATAAAAATTGGTTGCTAATGTGGTATATTACATTGCTTGATTCGCAGATATTGAAGAATCCTTGCATCCCTGGGATAAAGCCCACTTGGTCATGGTGTATGATCTTTTTAATGTGTTGTTGGATTCTGATTGCTAGAATTTTGTTAAGGATTTTTGCATCTATGTTGATCAGTGATATTGGCCTGTAGTTTTCTTTTTTTGTGGCATCTTTGTCAGATTTTGGTGTTAAGATGATGGTGGCCTCATAGAATGAGTTTGGAAGTTTACCTTCCTCTGCAGTTTTCTGGAAGAGTTAGAGTAGGATAGGTGTTAGCTCTTCTCTAAATTTTTGGTAGAATTCAGCTTTGAAGCTGTCTGGACCTGGGCTTTTTTTTTTTTTTTTTTTTTTTGCTGAAAGATTTCTGTTTGTTGATTTTTGGATGGCAGCCATTCTGACCAGTATGAGATGGTAACTCATTGTGGTTTTCATTTGCATTTCTCTGATAATGTGTGATGTTGAGCATCTTTTCATGTGTTGGTTTATTATCTATGTGTCTTCTTTGGAGAAATGTCTGTTTAGTTCTTAGGCCCATTTTTTGACTGGGTTATTTATTTTTCTGTTATTGAGCTGCATGAGCTGCTTGTATATTTTGGAGATTAATTCTTTGTCAGTTGCTTCCTTTGCTATCATTTTCTCTCATTCTGAAGGCTGCCTTTTTACCTTGCTTATAGTTTCCTTCCTTGTGCAAAAGATTTCAGGTTTAATTAGGTCCCATTTATTATTTTTGTTTTTATTTCCATTACTCTGGGAGGTGGATCATAGAGGATCTTGCTGTGATTTATGTCAGAAAGTGTTCTGCCTATGTTTTCCTCTAAGAATTTTATAGTTTCTGTTCTTACATTTAGGTCTTTAATCTATTTTGAACTTATCTTTTTATATAGTGTTAGATAGTGTTCTAGTTTCATTCTATTACAGGGGGTTGACCAGTTTTCCCAGCAGCACTTGTTAAGAGATGGTGTTTAATCCATTGTATATTTTTGCCACCTTTGTCAAAGATAAGGTGTCCATAGGTATGTGGATTCGTTTCTGGGCTTTCTATTTTGTTTCATTTTTCTGTCTTTGTGCCAGTACCATACTGTTTTGATAACTGTACCTTTGTAGTATATTCTGAAGTCAGGCAGGTTGATTCTTCTGGATCCCTTCTTCTTTCTCAAGATTGCTTTGGCTATTTGAGGTTTTTTGTATTTCCATACAAATTGTGAAATTATTTTTTCTAGTTCTCTGAAAAATGCCATTGGTTGCTTGATGGGGGGTTGTGTTAAATCTATAGATTGCTTTTGGTAATATATTCATTTTCACTATATTGTTTCTTTTAATCCAAGAACATGGTATATTTCTCCACCTATTTGTGTCATCTTATTTTGTCAATGTTTTATAGTTTTCTATATATGCTGCTGCTGCTGCTAAGTCACTTCAGTTGTGTCCGACCCTGTGTGACCCCAGAGACGGCAGCCCACCAGGCTACGCCATCCGTGGGATTCTCCAGACAAGAACCCTGGAGTGGGTTGCCCTTTCTCCAATTCATGAAAGTGAATAGTGAAAGTGAAGTCACTCAGTCGTGTCTGACTGTTCGCGACCCCATGAACTGCAGCCCACCAGGATCCTCCGTCCATGGGATTTTCCAGGCAAGAGTACTGGTATAGATCTTTTATTTCTTCAGGAAAATTTATTCCTAAGTATTTTTTTTTCATTTCATTGCAATGGTGAATGTGATTGTTTCCTTAATGTCTCTTGTTCTTTGTCATTCTTAGTGTATACGAATGCAAGGGATTTCTGTGTATTGATTTTATATCCTACAACTTTACTATAATCATCGATCAGCTCTAGTAATTTTCTGGTGGTGTCTTTAGGGCACAGGATCATATCATCCCCAAACAGTGAGAGTTTTACTTCTTCTTTTCCAATCTGGATTTCTTTAATTTCTTTCTCTTCTCTGAGTGCTGTGGCTAGGACATCCAAAACTATGTTGAATAGTCGTGGTGACAGTGGGCACCATTGTCTTGTTTCTGATTTTAGCAGAAATGGTTTTCAATTTTTCGCCATTGAGGATAATGTTTGCTGTAGGTTTGTCATATACGGTTTTTATTTTGTTGAGCTACGCTCCTTCTATGCCTGCTTTCTGGAGAGTTTTTATCATAAGTGGATGTTGAATTTTGTCAAACACTTTCTCTGCATCTATTGAGATAAGCATATAGTTTTTAACTTTCACATTGTGTATCATATTGATTTTTTGTGAATATTGAAAAATCCTTGCATCCCTGGGATAAAGTCCACTTGGTCATGATGTATGACCTTTTTAATATATTGTTGGATTCTGTTTGCTATTATTTTGTTGAGGATTTTTGCATCTATGTTCATCGGTGATAGTGGCCTGTAGTTTTTTTTTTTTTTCTTTGTAGCATCTTTGTCTTGCTTTGTTATTAGAAAGTTGGTGGCATCATACAATGAGTCTGGGAGTTTGCCTTCCTTTGCAATTTTCTGGATGAGTTTGAGTAAGATAGGTGTTAGCTTTTCTCTAAATTTTTGGTAGAATTCACCTGTGAAGCTATCTGGTCCTGGGCTTGTGTCTGTTAGATTTTTGATTACAGCTTTGATTTCCATGCTTGTGATAGGTCTGTTAAGATTTTCTATTTTGTCCTGGTTCAGTTTTGGAAGGTTATAATAATCTAAGAATTTGTCCATTTCTTCCAAGTTGTCCATTTTATTGACATAGAGTTGCTGATAGTAGTATTTTATGATCCTTTGTGTTTCTGTGTTGTGTGTTTTGATTTTTCCATTTTCATTTCTAATTTTGTTGACTTGATTCTTCTCTCTTTTTTTCTTGATAAGTCTGGCAAAAGATTTTTTCTATTTTATTTATCATCTCAAAGAACCAGCTTTTAGTTTTGCTGATTTTTGTTATAGTCTCCTTCATTTCTTTTTCAGTTATTTCTGCTCTGAATTTTTATGATTTATTTCCTTCTACTAACTTTGGTGTTCTTCTTTTCTTCTTTTTCTAGTTCCATTAGATGTAAAGTTAGGTTGCTTGTTTGATGTTTCTCTTGTTTCTTGAGGTAGACTTGTATTGCTATGTATCTCCCTCTTAGAACTGCTTTTACAGAATCCCATAGGTTTTGGATTGTCACAATTTTATTTTCATTTGTTTGTATGTATATTTTTATTTCCTTTTTGATTTATGCCATGATCTGTTGCTTGTTCAGAAGTGTGTGGTTTAGCCTCTATATGTTTATATTTTTAATAGTATTTTTCCTGTAGTTGATATCTAATCATTCCATATTGTGATCAGAAAAGATGCTTGAAATGATTTCAATTTGTATAAATCTACCAAGGCTAGATTTATGGTCCAGGATGTGATCTATCCTGGTGAAGGCAATGGCACCCCACTCCACTGCTCTAACCTGGAAAATCCCATGGATGGAGGAGCCTGGTGGGCTGCAGTCCATGGGGTCGCAAAGAGTCAGACAGGACTGAGCAACTTTATTTTCACTTTTCATTTTCATGCATTGGAGGAGATGGCAACCCACTCTAGAGTTCTTGCCTGGAGATTCCCAGGGACGGGGAAGACTGGTGGGCTGCTGTCTATGGGGTCGCACAGAGTCAGACAAGACTGAAGCGACTTAGCAGCTTAGCATGATCTATCCTAGAGAATGTTCCATGTGCACTTGAGAAAAAGGTGAAGTCCATTGCTTTGGGGTGGAATGCCCTATAGATATCAATTAGGTCTAACTGGTCCACTGTATCATTTAGAGCTTGTGTTTCCTTGCTAATTTTCTGTTTGATTCACCTATCCATGAGTGTGAGTGGGGTATTAAAGTACCCCACTATTATTGTGTTACTGTTAATTTCCCCTTTCATACTTGTTGGCATTTGCCTTACATATTGCTGTGCTCCTATGTTGGGTGCATATATATTTATAATTGTTATACCTTCTTTTTTAATTGATCCTTTGATCATTATGTAATGTCCTTTGTCTCTTGTCAGGGCCTTTATTTCAAAGTCTATTTTTTCTGATATGAGTATTGCTACTCCTACTTTATTTTGGCCCCCATTTGCATGAATATCTCTTCCCAGCCCTTCACTTTCAGTCTGTATGTGTCCCTAAGCTTGAGGTGGGTCTCTTGTACACAGCATATATAGGGATCTTGTTTTTGTATCTATTCACCCAGTCATTGTCTTTTGGTTGGAGCATTTAGCCCATCTACATTTAAGGTAATTATTGATAAGTATGGTCCCATTAAAATTTACTTTGTTGTTTTGGATTCAATTTTATAAATCTTTACTCTGTTTCCTGTCTAGAGAAGATCCTTTAGCATTTGTTGAAGAGCTGGTTCGGTGGTGCTGAAATCTCTCAGCTTTTGCTTGTCTGTAAAGCTTTTGATTTCTCCTTCATATGTGAATGAGATCCTTGCTGGGTAGAATAATCTTGGTTGTAGGTTTTTCTCTTTCATCACTTTAAGTATTTCCTGCCATTCCCTTATGGACCAGAGAATTTTTATTGAAAGATCAGCTGCTATTTTTACAGGGATCCCCTTGTGTGTTATTTGTTGCTTTTCCTTTGCTGCTTTTAATATTTGCTCTTTGTGTTTGATGTTTCTTTGTTTGATTAATTTGTGTCTTGAGGTGTTTTCCATTGGGTTTAAACTCTTTGGGACTCTGGGTTTCTCAGATTTGGGTGGCTATTTCCTTTCCCATATTAGGGGAGTTTTCAACTATTATCTACTGAAGTATTTTCTTGTGCCCTTTCTTTTTGTTTTCTTCTTCTGGGACACCTATGATTCTAATGTTGGGGCATTTTACATTGTCCCAGACGTCCTGAGGTTGTCCTCATTTCTTTTAATTCTATTTTTATTTTTTCCCCTCTGCTTCATTTATTTACACCATTCTATCTTCCACCTCATGTATCCTCTCTTCTGCCTCAGTTATTCTACCGTTAGTTTCCTCCAGAGTATTTTTTATCTCAGCTATTGAATTATTCATTATTGACTGGTTCTTGTTTATTTCTTCTGGATCCTTGCTAAACCTTTCTTGCATCTTCTCAATCCCTGTCTCTAGTCTATTTATCTATAGCTTCATTTTGTTTTCAAGATTTTGGATCATCTTTACTATAATTATTCTGAATTATTTTTCAGGTAGACTTCCTATCTCCTCCTCTTTTGTTTGGTTTGGTGATTATTTATCATGTTCCTTCACCTGCTGAATATTTCTCTGCTTTTTCATTTTGTTTAGATTGCTGTGTTTGGAGTGCCCTTTCTGCAGGCTGGAAGTTCATGGTTTCTCTAAATTGTGGAGTCTGATCCCTGTGGGTGGGGTTTGACCTTTGGCTTGTCCAGATTTTCTGGTTGAGGAAGGTTGTGTCTGTGTTATGATGGGTAGAACTCTTCTCTCTGGAGTGCAATGATGTATCTCATAGTAAAATTTGGGGTTTCTATGGGTTTAGCATGGTTTTGGGAAGCTCGTCTTTTAATGTTCAGGGTTTTGTTCCTCTTTTTCTAGAGAATTGTCGTGGTGTGTCTTCTACTGAATCTAGTTGCCTCTTAGGTGGAGCTTGGTTTCAGTGTAGTTGTGGAGACTTTGGAGTGAGCTCTTATCTATTAATGTTCACTGGAGTCAGGAGTTCTCAGATGTAAAGTTTGTGAGTTAAATCTACTGCCTTTGGCTTTTGGCCTGTCCTCAAGACTTCTCCATCCATAGAGCGTAGAAGTTAAAACCCCTAGATTTATTGGTGTAACAATTCTCCACAGCCAGGAATACCCAGACAGATTCAGAGTTATATAGAGAAGAGAAGTGGGAGAAGGAAGATAAATATTACCAGGAGGAGAAAAGAGAGAGTCATAAAGGGAGAGAGGAATCTAGCCATTAATCTAATCCCTAAGTGCTCACCACAGCCTGGAACACCCAGAGAGATTCACAGTTATGTAGAGAAGAGAAGGGGGAGGAAGGATATAGAGGTGACCTGGGGGAGAAAAGGGAGAGTCAAGAGAGAAGAGAGCAATCAAGCCAGTGATTAAATCCCTAATTGAAAATGGATACTGAAGATTAGATTCTTAGAGGTACAAAGTTGATAACAAATATGAAAAAGTAAAGATTAAGAACCTACAGTAGAGGATAGACTCAGAAAAATACAATATAAAAATACAAACATATTAATAATTTTTAAAATATAGAATTTTTTTAAAATAAAATAGGGCTTTCTTGGAAAGGTAAAGAAGTAATAAATAGCTACGTTTTATGTTTTTTTAAATTAAAAAGTGATAATAAAAATATATATCTAGGAGTTTCTCTGGAACTGTTGTGGGCAGTATGGGGTCAGTTCCATGTAAGATAGTCCCTTGTTCCAGATAATAAATGTATTCAAGGTGTATAAGTGCCCCTCAAATAGCTCCAGTATTAAAAGCAGGGTTTTAATCTGTTGCACTTGTTACTTCCAGACCATTCCCCCTTCTTTGTTTATTTTGACTTCCTCTGTTTGCAAGTCTCTTCAGTGTAAAATTTCCGACCTGACAAAAGGGGGTGAAATTCAGTTCAGTTCAGTCCCTCAGTCATGTCCAACTTTTTGCGACCCAATGGACTGCAACACACCAGGCTTCCCTATCCATCACCAACTCCCAGAGCTTACTCAAACTCATGTCCATTGAGTTGGTGATGCCATTTAACCATCTCATCCTCTGCCATCGCCTTCTCCTCCTGCCTTCAATCTTTCCCAGCATCAGGGTCTTTCCCAATGAATCAGCTCTTGACATCAGGTGGCCAAAGTATTGAAATTTCAGCTTCAGCATCAGTCCTACCAATGAATATTCAGGACTGATCTCCTTTAGGATGGACTGATTGGATCTATTTGTAGTCCAAGGGACTCTCAAGAGTTTTCTCCAACACCACAGTTCAGAAGCATCAATGCTTTGGCGAACAGTTTTCTTTATAGTCCAACTCTCACATCCATACATGACTACCAGAAAAACCATAGCCTTGACTAGACAGACCTTTGTTGGCAAAGTAATGTCTCTGGTTTTTAATATGCTGCCAGGTTGCTCAAAATTTTTCTCCAAGGAGCAAGTGTCTTTTAATTTCATGGCTGCAGTCACCCTCTGCAGTGATTTTGGAGCCACCAAAAATAAAGTCTCTTAGTTTCCATTGTTTCCCCAACTGTTTACCATAAAGTGATGTGACTGATGCCATGATCTTAGTTTTCTGAATGTTGAGCTTTAAGCCATATTTTTCACTCTCCTCTTTCACTTTCATCAAGAGGCTCTTTAGTTCTTCTTCACTTTCTGCCACAAGGGTGGTGTCATCTGCATATCTGAGGTTATTGGTATTTCTCCCGGCAATCTTGATTCCAGCTTGGGCTTCATCTAGTCCAGCATTTATCTTGAGGTTCTCTGCATATAAGTTAAATAAACATGATGACAATACACAGCCTTGACATATTCCTTTCCCGATCTGGAACCAGTTTATTGTTCCTTGTCCAGTTCTTACTGTTGCTTCCTGACCTGCATACAGATTTCTCAGGAAGCAGGTCAGGCGCTCTGCTATCCCCACCTCCTGAAGAAGTTTCCACAGTTTGTTTTGATCCACACAGTCAAAGGCTTTGGCATAGTCAATAAAGCAGAAATGTTTTTCTGGTACTTTCTTGCTTTTTGAATAATCCAACGGATGTTGGCAATTTGAGATCAGGTTCCTCTGTGTTTTGTAAATCCATTTGAACATCTAGAAGTTCATGGTTCATGTACTGTTGAAGCCCAACTTGGAGAATTTTGAGCATTAGTTTGCTAGCATGTGAGATGAGTGCAATTGTGCAGTAGTTTGAGCATTCTTTAACATTACCTTTCTTTGATATTGGAATGAAAACTGACCTTTTCTAGGCCTGTAGCCACTGCTGAGTTTTCCAAATGTGCTTGTGTATTGAGTTTAGCACTTTCACAGCATCGTCTTTTAGGATTTGAAATAGCTCAACTGGAATTTGCCTCCTTAAGTAGGTTTATTATCTTTTTGATGTGATAGTAAATGGGACTGTTTATTTAATTTCACTTTCTTATTGTTCACTGTTCAGTTCACTCAGTCATGTCCAACTCTTTGTGAGCTTGCTCAAACTCACATCTATCAAGTTGGTGATGCCATTCAACCATCTCATCCTCTTTCATCCCCTTCTCCTCCTGCCTTCAATCTTTCCCAGCATCAGGAGTCAGTTCTTCGCATCAGGTGGCCGAAGTATTGGAGTTTCAGTTTCAGCATCAGTCCTTCAAATGAATATTCAGGACTGATTTTCTTTAGGATTGACTGGTTTGATGTCCAAGGGACTCTCAAGAGCCTTCTCCACACCACAGTTTTAAAGTATCAATTCTTCATTACTCAGCTTTCTCGCATCTACTCCAGTACTCTTGCCTGGAAAAATCCCATGGACGTAGAAGCCTGGTAGACTACAGTCCATGGGGTCGCAAAGAGTCAGACATTACTGAGTGACTTCTCTCTTTCTTTCTCACATCTGTACATGACTACTGGAAAAACCATAGCTTTAACTGGACGGTTCTTTGTTGGCAAAGTAATGTTGCTTTTTAGCGTGCTGTCTAGGTTGGTCATAGCTTTTCTTCCAAGGAGCTGCTACTGTTGCTGCTAAGTCACTTCAGTTGTGTCCGACTCTGTGTGACCCCATAGATAGCAGCCCGCCAGACTCCCCATTCCTGGCATTCTCCAGGCAAGAATACTGGAGTGGATTGTCATTTCCTTCTCCAATGCATGAAAGTGAAAAGAGAAAGTGAAGTCGCTCAGTCGTGCCTGACTCTAGCGACTCCATGGACTACAAGCTACCAGGCTATTCCATCCATGGGGTTTCCAGGCAAGAGTACTGGAGTGGGTTGCCATTGCCTTCTCCATGCCAAGGAGCAAGCTTCTTTAAATTTCATGGTTGCAGTCACCATCTGCAGTGACTTTGGAGCCCAAGAAAACAAAGTCTCTCATTGTTTTCATTGTTTTCCCATCTGTTTGCCATGAAGTGATGGGGCCAGATGCCATGATTTTATTTAAGACATTTCTATGTATTAATTTTATATATCTTGCAACTTAATCAAATTCATTGATGAACTCTAGCAGTTTTTTGATAGCATCTTTTGGGATTTTCTATATATGGTATCATGTCATCTGGAAACAGTGACAATTTTACTTCTTTTCCAGTTTGGATTCCTTTTATTTCTTTTTCTTCTCTGACTACTGTGGCTGGAACTCTTAAAACTATATTGAATAAAAGTGATGTGAGTGGACATTCTTGTTTTATTCCTGATCTTAGAGGAAATTTTTTTTCTGTTTTTCCTCATTGAGAATTAGGTTTGCTGTGGGTTTGTCATATGTAGACCTTATTGTGTTGAGATGCATTCCCTATAAGCCCACTTCACTGAGAGTCTTTAATAATAAATGGATGCTGAGTTTTGGGAAAATCTTTTTCTCTATCTATTGACATGATTATAGGATTTTTATTCTCAAGCTTGTTAACATGTTTTATTCATATTGAATGATCTGGATATATTGAAGAGTCCTGTATGCCTGGGATAAACCTCACTTAATCCTGTTGTATGATCCTTTTAATATGTTGTTGGATTCTGTTTGCTAATATTTTGTCAAATATTTTTGAGTTTATCTTCATCAGTGATACTGGCAGGTAATTTTCTTTTTTTGTGGTATCTTTGTCTAGTTTTGACATCAGGGTGATGATGGCCTCATAGAATGAACTTGGGAGTGTTCATTCCACTGTAGTTTATTGGAAATTTTTAAGAAAGATTAGTGCTAACTCTACTCTAAATGTTTGGTAGCATTTCCCTTTGTAGCTATATGTCCCTGGACTTCTGTTTGTTGGAAGATTTTGAATCAGTTTCAATTTCAGTACTTATGATTGGTTTGCTTATATTTTCTATTTTTTCCTGGTTCAAACTTGAGAGTTTGTGCCTAAGAATTTGTCCTTTTCTTCTAGGTGGTCCCTTTTCATGACATATAATTGCTTGTGGTTGTCTCATATGATCCTTTATATTTCTGTGGTGTTAGTTGTAACTTTTCACTTTTAATTTCAAATTTTATTGATTTAAGCCCTCTCCCTTTTTTCGTGATGAATATGGATAAAGATTTATCTATTTTGTTTATCTTTTCAAAGATCCAGCTTTTAGTTTTGTTGATCTTTTCTCTTGTTTTCCCCATTTATATTTCACTTACTTCTGCTCTGATCTTTATGATTTCTTTCCTCCTACTGATTTTGGATTTTCATTGTTCTTTTTTCTCTAGCTGCTTTATGTGTAAAGTTAAATTATATACCTGGGATTTTTTGTTTGTTTGTTTGTTTCCTGAGGTAAGATTGTATTGCAATAATCTTTCCTCTTATAACTGCTTTGCTGCATCCCATGGATTTTGACATGGGATATTGACATGTTTTCATTGTCAGTCATCTCTAGGTATTTTTTGAGTTCCTCTTTCATTTCTTCAGTGATCTGTTGGTTGTTTCATAACATTTTGTTTAGACTTCATGTGTTTGTGCTTTTTATATATTTTTAAAAATGTAATATATTTCTAATCTCAAAGAGTTAAGGACAGATACTTCATATGATTTCAATTTCCTAATATTTACCAAGGCTATGTTTTTTCCAGTAGTCATGTATGGATGTGAGAGTTGGACTGTGAAGAAGGCTGAGCACCAAAGAATTGATGCTTTTGAACTGTGGTGTTGGAGAAGACTCTTGAGAGTCCCTTGGACTGCAAGGAGATCCAACCAGTCCATTCTAAAGGAGTCTAAAACCCAGTCCTGGGTTTTCTTTAGAAGGAATGATGCTAAAGCTGAAACTCCAGTACTTTGGCCACCTCATGCAAAGAGTTGACTCATTGGATAAGACTCTGATGCTGGGAGGGATTGGGGGCAGGAGGAGAAGGGGACGACAGAGGATGAGATGGCTGGATGGCATCACCGACTCAATGGACATGGGTTTGGGTGAACTCTGGGAATTGGTGATGGACAGGGAAATCTGGCATGCTGTAATTCATGGGGTCGCAAAAAGTCAGACATGACTGAGTGACTGAACTGAACTGAATCAAGGCTTGATGTGTTGCCCAATATATGATCAATACTGGAAAATATTTCATGTGCATGTGGGGAGAAAATGTATCCTGTTGCTTGTGGATGGAATGTTCTATAGGTATCAATTAAGTACATCTGATTTAATATGTCATTTAAAGTCTGTGTTTCCTTATTGATTTTCCATCTGGATGCTCTGTCCAGTGAAGTCAGGTCCCCAAATTGCAGTAATTGTATACCTGGACCCACTGTGGAATCTATGGGGAAGCTCAGAATTCTTGCCTTATCCAATCCCCCCATGTATGGGCCCACGAATCCCAGTGCTGCTAAAGCTAGACCCATCTCTGCTGCAGGAGAGAACTCCTGTTTGAATGTTTCAGAGGCACTGAGTTTACAAAACCAGTACTGGGGTTTGTAAATCTGTGGTTCCTGCATCTGTGAGGAGAGATTTCAACTCCTCTTCTTCAGTTGCACAGCTCCTAGGGCTCAGCTGTGGTTTCAGCCTCACCTCTCTGTTTAGAATTCCCACTGGTATCTGCTCCCAAGGCTTCCTAGGAGCACACACACATGTTTTGCTGGCTGGTGGCAGAGCTGTGGCAGATGGGGCCTGTGGGACCCCTCAGGGGCTGGTGTAAATAATACATGGTTTTTCAATACAATCCCAAATTTCTCAGTAATTAAGTTCCAAGAGCAAAATATATATTCAATAGAGACCTAATTCTTTCTTTTGGCAGTCATATTTTATAAATTGTAATAAGGAATATTTTATAGTTTAAAGTATTAATCTCATTCTAATGTGTAGTTCATTTAAAAGCTATTAGGTAATTAAGATTAACTCTTCAGTTTTGAAAATATGTCTGAACCCCTAAAAATAAAAGATTAAAAGTATAAAATGGTCATCTAATATTTTCAAATTAATCATAAAGTGTTATTGATGGATGGCATTTGAAAATTCCCTGCTTAATTTTGTACTCCAAGGCCAAATTTGCCTGTTACTCCAGGCAAATTTTTATCTCTTTCCTCCTCTTTCCACTCTTCCATCTAGAAAACACCTATTTGTTCTCTGCATCTATGGCCCTTTTTATGTTTTTTGTATCTGCCCATTTGTTTTATTTTTCATATTCCAAATATGCATATATGCATGCTAAGTTGCTTCAGTTGTGTCCAATTCTGTGACTCTATGGACCTAGCTCATCAGGTTCCTCTGTCTCGGATTCTCCAGGAAAGGGTTGCTGTGCCCTTCTCTTGGGATCTCTTGGACGTAGTGATTGAACCTGCATCTCTTATAACTCCTGCATTGTCAGGCATGTTCTTTACCACTAGCACCACCTGGGAAGCCCATTCCAAATATAAGTGAAATGAAAAAGCTTTTGTCTTTCTCTTTCTGAGGTATTTCACTTTGCCTGATACTCTTTTGGGCTACCAATGTTGTTGTAGATGGCAAGATTTTATTCATTTTTATGGCTGAGTAATATTCAATCATATAGTTATATACTACATTTTTAAATCTGCTCATCTGTTAATGGACACATAGACTCCTTCCATATCTTGGCTATTATAAATAGTGTTATTTTAATAATGTAACATATTGCTAATAATACATTATTAATGTAATAATGTAATAATACTGGTAATTGTAACTATGAACATTGGGGCACATGGATAATTTCTAATTAGTGTTTTTATTTAATTTGGATAAATACCTAAAAGTGAAACTTCTGGATCATATGGTATTTCTGTTTTTAATTTTTGAGGAATCTGTGTACTGTTTTCCATCATGGCTGTACCAATTTATATTCCCACCCAGAGTGAATAGAACTATCCCTTTTTCCACATCCTTGCCAACACTTCTTATTCGTTGTCTTTTTATGATATCCATTCTGATAAGTGTGAATTGATACCTCATTATTGACTTGCAAATTGATCTCAGATTTGCAAATTAAATCTCAATTGATTTGCATTTCCCTGATTGGTAATGCTGAGTATTTTCTCATGTGCCAATTGGCCATTTGTATGTGTTCCTTAGTAAATGTCTATTATGATCCTTTTGCCCACTTTTAATCATGCTTTTTTAATATATATATTGAGTTGTGTGAGTTTGTTGTATATTTTGGACCCTAACACCTGATCATATATATAGTTTCCAAGTCTCTTCTTCAGTAAATGGCCTTTTCATTTTCTTGGTAGTTTCCTTCAGTGTAAAAGAGCTTATTAGTTTGGTATATTTTCATTTGTTTATTTTTGCTTTTGTTTCTGTTGCCTGAGAAGATATATCTAAAATCATATTACAAAAACCAATGTCAAAGCACATACTGCTTGTGTTTTCCTCTAAAAGTTATATGCTTAGAGGTTTTCCACTCACACTTTTTATCTATTTAGAATTTATTTTTGTGCATTCTATGACACAGCAGTTCAGTTTTCCTAACACCATTTATTGAAGATGCTGTCATTTTCTAGTACTATATTTTTCTTCTATTGTCACAGATAATTGCCCATATGAGCCTGGATTCATTTCTGAGCTCTCTCTCTGGTTCCATTGATATATATTTCTGTTTTGTTTTTTTTGTTTGTTTGTTTGTTTTTGTTTTTGTTTTTGCCTTTACCACACAATTTTTTGAAACTATCATAGCTTTGTCCTACAGGCTGAAGTCAGGGAGGTGCATACCTCCAGTTCTGTTCTCCTTTCTCAAGGTTGTTTTGTCTATTCAGGTTCTTTTGTGTTTCTAAACAGATTTTAGAATTCCTTGTATTAGTTCCTTGAAAAAAAAAAAAAATGCCGTTAGCATTTGATAGGGTTTACATTACGTCTGTAGATTACCTTGGGTAGTATGGTCATTTTCACAATATTAACTCTTCCAATCTGTGAACAAGGTATATCTTTCCATATGTGTTGTCTTCAGTTTCTCTCATTGGTGTCAAAATTTATTGAATACAGGTATTTTGCCTCCTTTGCAGGCTTATTCCGAGGTAGAATATTATTTTTGATGTAAAGATAAATGATTGTTTTCTTAATCTCTCTTTCTGATAGTTCACTGTTAGAGTTTAGAAAGACAACAGATTTCTGTGTATTAATTTTGTATCCTGCAAATTTACTGAATATGTTGATGAGCTGAGTAGTTTACTGGGAGCATATTTAGGATTTTCTATGTATAATACAACACCCAAAAACAATGACAGATTTGCTCCTTCCCTGCCAACATCAGTTCAGTTCAGTTGCTCAGTAGTGTCCGACTCTTTGTGACCCCATGAACCACTGCACGCCAGGCCTCCTTGTCCATCACCAACTCCCACAGTCTACACAAACCCATGTCCATCGAGTCAGTGATGCCATCTAACCATTTCATCCTGTGTCACCCCCTTCTCCTCCTGCCCTCAATCTTTCCCAGCATCAGGGTCTTTTCAAATGAGTCAGCTGTTTGCATCAGGTGGCCAAAGTATTGGAGTTTCAGCTTCAACATCAGTCCTTCTGATGAACACCCAGGATTGATCTCCTTTAGGGTGAACTGGTTGGATCTCCTTGCCGTCCAAGGGACTCTCAAGAGTCTTCTCCAACACCACAGTTCAAATGCATCAATTCTTCTGTGCTCAGTTTTCTTTATAGTCCAACTGTTACATCCATATATAACCACTGGAAAAACCATAGCCTTGACTAGACCTTGCCAACATAAATTCCTTTTATTTCTTTTTCTTGTCTGATTGCTGTCCAGGATTTCCAATACTATGTTGAACAAAAGTTGAAGCAAGATCTTCCTTGTCTTGTTCTTAAACTCAGAGGAAATACTTTCAGTTTTTTGCCATTGAGTATGATATTAGCTGTGGGCTTGTCATGTATGGCCTTTATTATGTTAAGGTCAGTGCAGTTCAGTCACTCAGTTGTGTCTGATTCTTTGTGACCCCATGGACTGAAGCATGCCAGCCTTCTCTGTCCATCACCAACACCCAGAGCTTACCCAAACTCATGTCTATTGAGTCAGTGATGCCATCCAACCATCTCATCTTCTGTCATACCCGTCTCCTCCTGCCTTCAGTCTTTCCCGACATCAGGGTCTTTTCCAATGAGACAGTTCTTTGCATCAGGTGGCCACAATATTGGATTTTCAGCTTCAGCATCAGTCCTTCCAATGAATATTCAGGAGTGATTTCCTTTAGGATTGACTGGTTGGATCTCCTTACAGTCCAAGGGACTCTCAAGAGTCTTCTCCAACACCACGGTTAAGGTATGTTCCCTCTGTACTCACTTTCTTGAGAGTTGTTATCCAAAATCAATGCTGATTTTTGTAAAAGCTTTCTTCTGAATCTATTGATGTAATTATATAGTTTTATTATAAATTTGTTAATGTGGCACATCATATTGTTTTGTGAATATTGAAACATTCTTGGATTCCTGGAATACATCCTACTACAGATTTGATGAGTCTCAGTGGAGCAGTTCCTTTTGCTGGCTGCTCTTGAAGTGTCTCAGACAGAGTAACAGGGTGACTGAGATGGTAGCTGATGCTGAATTTCTGGCACTTTACTGCCTCTTCTCTCTCCATGCATATATGGAGTCTATATTTAGTGTCTTATTCTCCAGGGCCTTTCCACATGGCTTTCCCTATCTCCAGAAAAAAGCCTGGACTTCATGAAAGGTGGTTCAGGGATACAAGAGAGCATTCCTAGACAGAACATTGATTTAAAAAGTGACGGGGAGGCAGAAGTTTCCAAGACAATTAAAGGTTGGATACGAAACTAGCCAAGAATAGTTTCTACCTTATTCTTTTGGTAAAAAAGACTAGAATCAATTAGAATGAATGTGGTAAGGGACCACATAAATGTATGAACACTGGAAAGCTAATTGACCATAAATTAACAGCCTACTATACTTGCTGTAATTACTATAAGTTACTTTGTTCTTACCAAGATTCAGTTCGAGTTTAAAGATGATTTTACAAGTTGGATATCTCAAGTTTTAGTTTTGAGGCATTTTGAGAAGGTGAAAAGCTGGGAGAGGAGGAGAAAATGGAAAAGAGGGGGAAAAGTAAGGAAAGTGAAAGGTCAAAAATCATTCTTTGCAGATGCTGCTGCCAAGTGTCAATAAAGAACAAAGGTGGTAGGTGAAACTTCCTTGAGATTTATTAGCATCTAGAAAAAAATTCAGCAGCGAATTTGTATTGCCAAAATTTGACAGAATAGGCAAATATTCAGTGAGAGCAGGGTGCTTGATGAAACCAAAAGGATATGAAAAGAATAACATTATTGGGAAATTATCAAAAGCCAAAAAAAATGCTGCTCAGAATATAAATGCTTTAGGAAAGCAAACTAATACATCATTATCACAAAAATGTGATAGAAATTATTTCAGGGTAGTGTTTTTATAACTAAAACTAGAATAATGTGCATGAAAAAATGAAGGGCTCCTGCATGGATAATGAAAGCTCTTAAATAGTAGTTTGAACTAGTTGAAATATTTGAATTTATTTATTTGACTGTAGTAGCATTCAGATTTTGCATATCCATAATTGTTAAAACATGTCAAAACATATCTCAAAACACTTTCACTCTAACAATAATTTTGTTGAGGTTAAAAAGTTATAGGAAGTCATTGTTTCATCCAGGGGAGTAGATCTTTTTTAAAATGCTACACTTAGAACATTTTTGACAAGTCTATTGATTTCAGAGTCTCGTAGAACAATTCCCTTAATGCTACACATGAGGAAGCTTGTGTGTTCAAGTATTTTAGTTAAGGAACAGTTAAGGATAAGTGCAATATTTTCTGCTGCCATTCTTAGATTGCTTTAAGTGTTAAAGTAAGAAGAAATATTTAAAATAACTCAATTTTAAGATAATACCACCAAATATATGGGCTATAATAAAGTATAATATTTTAGGTATTTGAGATAGAAAAATAGCATGAAAAAATTTAAAGTATTTTAAGTTCAGTTAAGTTGCTCAGTATGTTCAAATCTGAGAACCCATGGACTGCAGCACCCCAGGCCTCACTATCCAACACCAACTCCTAGAGCTCGCTCAAACTCATGTCCATCGAGTCAGTGATGCCATCCAACCATCTCATCCTCTGTCATCCTCTTCTCCTACTGCTTTCAATCTTTCCCAATATCAAGGCCTTTTCCAGTGAGTCAGTTCTTTACATCAGCTGGCCAAAGTCTTGGAGCATCAGCTTCAGCATCAGTCCTTACAATTAATATTCAGGGCTGATTTCCTTTAGGATGGACTTGTTGGATCTCCTTGCAGTCCAAGGGACTCTCAAGAGGCTTCTCCAACACCACAGTTCAAAAGCATCAATTCTTCAGCACTCAGCTTTCTTTATGGTCCAACTGTCACATCCATACATGACTATTGGAAAATCCATAGATTTGACTAGACAGACATTTGTTGGCAAAGTAATATCTCTGCTTTTTAATATGCTATCTAGGTTAGTCACAGCTTTTATTCCAAGGAGCAAGTGTCTTTAAATTTCATAGCTGCAGTCATCATCTACAGTGATTTTGGAGCCCAAGAAAATAAAGTCTGTTACTCTTTCCCCATCTCTTTGCCATGAAGTGATGGGACCAGATGCCATGGTCTTAGTTTTCTGAATGTTGAGTTTTAAGCCCACTTTTTCACTCTCCTCTTTCACTTTCATCAAGAGGCCATTTAGTTCTTCTTTTCTTTCTGCCATTAAGTCTGGTGTCATCTGCATATCTGATGTTATTGATATTTACCCTGGGAATCTTGATTCCAGCCTGTGCTTCATCCAGCCCAGCGTTTCTCATGATGTACTCTGTATATAAGTTAAATAAGCAGGGTGACAATATACAGCCTTGACGTACTCCTTTCTCTAGTCTGTTGTTCCATGTCCAGCTCTAACTGCTGCTTCTTGACCTGCATACAGATTTCTCAGGAAGCAGGTCAGGTGGTGTGATAGTCCCATCTCTTGAAGAATTTTACACAGTTTGTTGTGATCCACACAGCCAAAGGCTTTGGCATAGTCAATAAAGCAAAAATAGATGTTTTTCTGGAACTCACTTGCTTTTGCAGTAATCCAACAGATATTGGCAATTTGATCTCTGGTTCCTCTGCCTTTCCTAAATCCAGCTTGAACATATGTAAGTTCATGGTTCATGTACTGTTAAAGCCTGGCTTGGAGAATTTTGAGCATTACATTGCTAACGTGTGAGATGAGTGCAATTCTGTGGTAGTTGAGCATTCTTTGGCATTGTCTTTCTTTGGGATTGGAATTAAAACTGACCTCTTCCAGTCCTGTGGCCACTGCTGAGTTTTCCAAATTTGCTGGCATATTGAATGCAGCACTTTCACAGCACCATCTTTTAGGATTTGAAATAGCTCAACTGGAATTCCATCACCTCGACTAGCTTTGTTCATAGTGATGCTTCCTAAGGCTCACTTGACTTTGCATTCCAGGATGTCTGACTCTAGGTAAGTGATCACACCGTCATGATTATCTGCGTCATGAAGATCTTTTTTGTATACTTCTGTATATTCTTGTCACCTCTTCTGCCATACCATTTCTGTCCTTTATTGTACCCCTCTATTTTGTTTTTTCTTATTTCTATTTTTGTTTTTTTCTTATTTGACAAGTAATCAAAAAATAATTAGTCTTTTTTCTTAATCTCCAATCTCAGATGTAGAGAAAAAGAATGGGAGAAATTAAACATTTTATTGTTATTTCTATTTGAAATAATTCACAGCTATAAAAATACTTGTAAAAATAAAATAAAATGATAAAATTTTAAAACTTTAAATTCTCATACATTGTTTCTATATAAAGTTATTATATATGTAATGTCTATTATCTACTACCAAAGGATATTTTCATAAATACCTAAATTTATCTGTATTTAATATATTTATAAGCATTTTGCTTTCATTGGCCATATTGTGAAATATTTCATGCAAAATGACTTAAAGCTAGAGACAACATTTAGAGTAAATAACTATGATCAAATAAAAGCTAAATAACACTGTAAAATAATTTTAATCTAAAATAGAATCAGAGAATACAAAATGAAGACACACACACTTATGCCTTCCAGAAGACAAAATTTAGGGATTAAGAGACTGATTCTCTCCAAGTGCCTTACATACAAGAAAATGATAGGATGCATTCAGTTTTACTAGATGACCTGGGAAGGGGGAAAGGTAATCAGAAGTTGTCTTATATCGACCTCAGAAAGTTTTGACAGAGGTATCAACAAGAGATGACTCAGGTGTTAGGTTGGTTTCACTCAGTGAACTGAACTGAACTTTGTTTGTGTGACTGGAGTAATTTTCTATATTCTGGAAGTTCTCAAGGTTATCATCATTTGTGTTTGATTTTCACTGATTTCAACTGAACTCTCCCCTCTTTACATTTCCTGCTCACAAATACTATCTAACCCAAACCTTAGTGAATCAACTTGTAGTTTGCTACAATTTGTTTGCGGTTCCTCTGCTATTCCAAAATAAACTCATCTTTTTGAGCTTGCCTTATTTTACCTCTTTATTTTGGTGAACAACAACATAACTTGTTCAGTGTTTGTTTTTATTTACAAGATTTTATTTCTCCGGGATGTTTTTAGGTTTATAACAGAAATTGAGAGCAAGGCACAGAGATTTTCCATATGCCAGATGACCTATACATGCATAGCCTCCCTAGTTATCAACATCAGTATAAGTCACCAGAGGATGTTTTCTTTTTAAACCAAGAATGAGCTATGATTGATACATCAAAATCACCCAAAGTCCATAGTTTACATACGGGTTCACCCTTGGTATTCATGGGCTTGGACAAATGTGTAATGACATATATCCATTATTACAAGGTCATACAGAGTATTTTCACTGCTCCTAATATCTGTGGTCAAGCTATTCATCTATTCATACCCCTAGCAACGACTCATCTTGTTTTCCCCATAGTTTTGCCTTTTGCTGAGTGTCGTATAGTTGAAACCATATATATGTATCCTATTAGGATTGGCTTTATCACTTAGAAATATACATTTAATTTCTTCATGTCTTTTCATGGCTTGGTAGCTCTTTTCTTTTTTTAATCTTGAATAGTATTCCATTATCAAGATGTACTACCGTTTGTTTATATATGTTCCTAATGAAGGAGATCTTCTTGCTTCAAAATTTTGTTAATTAAGAATAAAGTTGCTATAAACATGCTTGTACAGGTGTTAGTGTGGATATAAGTTTTCAACTCCTTTGAGTAAAAACCTAGGCGTGCAATTGCTGGACATGTTAAAATTGTGTTTAGTTTTACAGATAATCCTCAAACTGTCTTTCAAAATGGCTATAACATTTTTCATCCCCACCAGCAACGAATGAAGGGTCCTGCTGCTCCAAACCCTCCACAGTATTTGGGTGCTGTCTGTGTTCTGGATTTTAGCAATTCTAATACATGTATAATAGTGTTTCAATGTGGTTTTAATTTTGCATTTCTCTTATGTATGACATGCAATGTGAAGCAACTTTTGGAACAATTTTAATTTTGTTAAAATATATAAAATTTTGGAGGTAACAATTTTTTTAAATAATTATTGAATTGTAACTTGTGATGTTCCATCTACAATGCCAAATATTGTAACGACTATGGGCAATTCTTGGCCTCCATAGGTCTGCAAATTTAGATTACAATTTTGATGATAGAAATCTAAGATTTCATAACTCTTAAGGATTTGACACAAGATGAAACATGATTGGTATTTTAACTATAAAATTCATGTGTTGGTGGTGGTTTAGTTGCTCAGTTGTGTCTTACTCTATGTAGTGGAGTAGAATTATTTACAGTTAATTAAAAAAAAAAGCATGTAAAGCATGGTGGATTGTAATTGACTGAAATTCCAATTAACTGACTGCTGATACCTCTATTTAAGTAATTTTCTGTTTTACTAATATTGTTTTCTCAACTGCATTGGTTTTCCCTGATAGCTCAGTTGATAAAGAATCTACCTGCAGTGCAGGAGACCCTGGTTCGATTCCTAGGTCAGTGAGATCTGCTGGAGAAGGGATACACTATCCACTCCAGTGTTCTTGGGCTTTCTTGTGGTAAAGAATCCACCAGCAATGTGGGAAACCTGGGTTTGATCCCTGGGTTGAGAATATCCCCTTGGAGAAGGGAACAGCTCCCCACTCCTGTATTCTGACATGGAGAATTCCACAGAATGTATAGTCCATTGGATTACATAGAGTCGGACACGATTGAGTGACTTTCACTTTCACTGATTTTTCAAGTATTGGATTTCAGTCCCTTAATCAAATCATCAATTCAATGGTTAGCATACTTTGAAGGCAAGTAACCAAAATGAAAATTTTGTTGAATAAATGCTATATTTTCCTGATGTGACTCTAGATATGCAGAATAAACCTATGAAAACTATAATCCTTAAGAAATTAAAAATCATGAGTTTCAAAGATCCTGAATAATCCTTACTTAGTTTTACAATTTATGTGTTAGTTATAATCTCATGCCATAATCTCACAATTTAAGGTAAAGAGCTAAATCTATCAGATATTAGTTGATATGCCCAAACTAGCAGACCTAATAACAAAAAAATTTTTTCAACTATATATGGACATAGATGTACTGAAATATTTCATGTTTGGGCAAATGTCAGAAAGTTTTTTCTTACTCAGCTTTACTTAGGTAAAGTTGACAGAAAACACTGCACAAGTTTAAGGTACATAACATAATGAATTAATTTATATATTTGTGAATATTATAGGTTACCAAAATGTCTAACATCTATAGCCTAATAAACATGAATAAATATACATAGTGTTAGATGTTCTAATCTTATTCTTTAATATATATAGCAGTCTGGTTTTAACAGCAACACTTATTGAATTTCTTCATTGTAAACTCTTGATTTCTTTGCCATAGATTAACTGACCATATTGAACAATAGACTGGTTATAAATAGAAAAAGGAGTATGTCAATGCTGTATATTGTCACCCTGCTGATTTAACTTATACGCAGAGTACATCATGAGAAACGCTGGGCTGGAAGAAGCACAAGCTGGAATCAAGATTGCCGGGAGAAATATCAATAAACTCAGATATGCAGATGACACCACCTGTATGGCAGAAAGTGAAGAAGAACTAAAAGGCCTCTTGATGAAAGTAAAAGAGGAGAGTGAAAAAGTTGGCTTGAAGCTCAACATTCAGAAAACAAAGATCATGGCATCCGGTCCCATCACTTCATGGGAAATAGATGGGGAAACAGTGGAAACAGTGTCAGACTTTATTTTCTGGGGCTCCAAGATCATTGCAGATGGTGACTGCAACCATGAAATTAAAAGATGCTTACTCCTTGGAAGAAAAGTTATGACCACCCTAGACAGCATATTCAGAAGCAGAGACATTACTTTGCCAGCAAAGGTCCGTGTAGTCAAGGCTATGGTTTTTTCATTGGTCATGTATGGATGTGAGAGTTGGACTATAAAGAAAGCTGAGCACCAAAGAATTGATGCTTTTGAACTGTGGTGTTGGAGAAGACTCTTGAGATTCCCTTGGACTGCAAGGAGATCCAACCAGTCCATTCTAAAGGAGATCAGTCCTGGATGTTCATTGGAGGGACTGATGAAGCTTAACTTCCAGTGCTTTGGCCACCTCATGCGAAGATTTGACTCACTGGAAAAGACCCTGATGCTGGGAAAGATTGAGAGCAGGAGAAGGGGACGATAGAAGGTGAGATGGTTGGATGGCATCACTGACACTGGACATGGGTTTGGGTGGACTCTGGGAGTTGGTGATGGACAGGGAAACCTGGCATGCTGCAGTTCATGGGGTCACAAAAAGTCAGACACGACTGAGCAACTGAACTGAACTGACCATAATGGTATGGATGTACTTCTAGGTTCTTTATTTTCATGCCAGTACCATACTGTTTTGGTCACTGTAGTTTTGTAATATAGTCTGAGTTCAGAGAGCCTGATTCCACTAGTTCTGTTTTCCTTCCTCAAGTTCACTTTTGCAATTCATGATCTTTTGTGCTTCCATACAAATTTTAAAATGTTTTCTTCTATTTCTGTGGAAAATGCCCTTGATAATTTGGCAAGGGTTGCATTGAATCTGTAGATTGCCTTGGGAAGAATACTGATTTTGAGACTATTGATTCTTCCAACTCAGTAACATGACACATCTTCCATCTGTTTGTGTTATCTTCAGTTTTTTAAAGTAGCATCTTATAGATTTAGGAGTACAGATATTTTGCCTCCATAAGTAGAGTCATTATGAGGTATTTTATTCTTTTTGTTGCAATGGTAAATGAGATGGTTTCCTTATTTTCCTTTTCTGCTCTTTCATTTTTAGCACTTAGAAATGCAACAGACTGCTGTGTGTTTTCTGTCATACCACTCTATGGAATTCACTGAGTTCTAGTAATTTTCTGGTACATTTTAAAGATTTTCTATGTATAGTAACATGTCATTTGTAAATAGCGACAGACTTACATATTCTTTTCCAATTTATATTAGTTTTATTTCGTCTATGATTTCTATGGCAAGTGCTTCCAAAACTGTGCTGAATAGGAATGGTGTAAGTAGACATCCTTGTATTGTTCCTGATCTTAGGGGAAGTGATTTCAGTGTCTCACTATTAGAAATGATGTTTGCTGTGGGTTTGTAAATATAGCACCTTTATTATATTGAGGTTGTCACCCTGCTTATTTAACTTATATCCAGAGTACATCATGCAAAATGCTGAGCTGGATGAAGCACAAGCTGGAATCATGATTGCCAGGAGAAATATCAATAACCTCAGATGGGCAAGAGACACTGCACTTGGGGCAGAACACGAAGAACTAAACAACCTCTTGATGAAAGTGAAAGAGGAGAGTGAAAAAGTTGGCTTAAAACTCAACATTCAGAAAACGAAGATCATGGAATCTGGTCCCACCATTTCATGGCAAATACATGGGAAAACAATGGAAACAGTGACCGACTTCATTTTCTTGGGCTCCAACATCACTGCAGGAGGTGAGTGCAGCTCTGAAATTAAAAGACACTTGCTCCTTGAAAGAAAAGCTATGACCGACCTAAATAGCACATTAAAAAGCAGAGACATTACTTTGCCAACAAAGGTCCATCTAGTCAAAGCTATGGTTTTTCCAGTAGTCATAAACAGATGTGAAAGTTGGACTATAACGAAAGCTGAGTACTGAAGAATTGATGCTTTTGAACTGTGGTGTTGGAGAAGACTCTTGAGAGTCCCTTGGACTGCAAGGAGATCCAACCAGTCCATCCTAAAGGAAATCAGTCCTGAATATTCATTGAAAGGACTGATGCTGAAGCTGAACTCCAATAGTTTGGTCATAGGATGTGAAGAACTGACTCACTGGAAAAGACCCTGATGCTGGGAAAGATTGATGGCAAGAGGAGAAGGGGACAACAGAGGATGAAATGGTTGGATGGCATCACCAACTCGTTGGACATGAGTTTGAGTGAGCTCTGGAAGTTGGTGATGGACTGGGAAGACTTGTGTGCTGTAGTCCATGGGGTCGCAGATTCCAACACAACTGAGTGACTGAACTGAACTGATATTGATGTAGGTTCCTTCTATGTGCAACTTCTGGAGAGTTTTAATCATAATTGGTTGTTGAATTTTGTCAAAATTTTTCTGCATCCGTTGAGAAGATCGTATATTTATTTTTTTTAATTTTTAAGTTAGTGTATCACATTGATTAATTTGTGTATACTGAAGAATCCTTGCATTCCTGGGATAAAACTCATATGATCATAGTGTATGGCTCTTTCAATGTGTTGCTGGATTCTATATACTACTGTTGTGTTGAGGATTTTTGCTTCTATGTTCATTAGTGATACTGGTCTATAAATTTCTTTTTGGAGATATTTTTGTCAGGTTTTGCTATTAGCATGATGGTGGCCTTATAGAACAGATTTGGGAGTGTTCCTCCCTCTGCTGTTTTTTTTTTTTTGAAAAAGTGTTAGAAGAATAGGTGTTAGCTTATCACTGTGTGTTTGATAGAATTCCCCTATGAAGTCATCTGATCCTGGAGATTTGTTCATTGACTTCATTACTTGTGATTGGTCTGTTTATATTTTCTAATTCTTCTTGGTTCTGTCTTGGAAGGTTTTACCTTTCCAAGAATACTTACATTTTTTCCAGGTTGTCCATTTTACTGGCATATACTTGCTTAGGTTAGTTGTGATTTCTCCATTTTTATTTCTAATTTTATTAATTTGAGTCCTCTCCATTTTTTTTTCCCTCAGGAGTCCAGCTAAAAGTTTATTAATTTTGTTTATCTTCTCAAGGAACTACTTTACCTTTATTGTTATTTACTATTAATTTCTTCATTTCAATTTTATTTCTTTCTGCTCTCATCTTTATGATTTTTGCTTCTACTGACCAGATTTCTTTGTTCTTCCTCCTCTAGCTGCTTTAGATTAGATTGTTTACTTGAGATTTTGTTTTGTTTTGTTTTCTGAGATGAGACTGAATGCTATAAGCTTCCTCTTACAACTGCTTTTGCTGTGTCTCATGGGTGTTGAGTGATCATGTTTTCATTGGCATTTTTTTCTAAATGTCTATTTATTTCCTCTTTAATTTCCATAGTTATGACTTGGTTATTTAGCAGTGCACTGTTTAGCCTCAGTGTGTGTGTGTGTGTGTGTGTGTGTGTTTTAACCTTTTTCCCCACTGTGATTGATTTGAAGTCTTATAACATTTGCATCAGAAAAGATGCCAGATACAATTTCAATTTTCTTAAGATTTCCAAAGCTTGGTTTGTGGCCCAAGGTGTAGTATATCCTAGAGAATGTTCCTTGTGCAGTTGTGAAAAAAAGTATATTCTGCTTTAATATTTAATTGATATTTATAGGACATTAATTGAGTTAGATGAATCTGATCTATTGTGCTATTTAAAGGGTGTATTTGTTGTTGTTCAGTCGCTAAATTGTATCTGACTCCATGTGACCCCATGGATTGCAGCACTCCAGGCTCCCCTCTCCTTCACCATCTCCTGGAGTTTGCACAGACTTCTGTCCATTGAGTCAGTGATGCTGTCTAACCACTTCATCCTCTGCTGCCCCTTTCTCCTTTTGCCTTCAATCTTTCCCAACATCAGGGTCTTTTTCAGTGAGTTGGCTCTTCATATCGGGTAGCCAAACTATTGGAGCTTCAGCTTCAGCATCTGTCCTTCCAATGAACATTCAGGGTGGATATCCTTTAGGATCAACCTGTTGAATCTCCTTGCTGTCCAAGGAACTCTCAAGAGTCTTCTCCAGCATCACAATTCAATGTATCAAGTCTTTGTGCTCAGCCTTCTTTATCACCCAACTCTTACAACTGTATATTACTACTGGAAAAACCATAGCTTCGATTATATGGACCTTTGTTGGCAAAGTGATTATCTTTGCTTTTTTAATATACTGTCCAGATTTGCCATAGTGTTACTTCCAAGGAGAAAGCATTTATTTTTTCAATTTTCTGGCTGCAGTCACTGTCTGTAGTGATTTGGGCGCCCAAGAAAATAAAATCTGTCACTGCTTCCACTTTTCACATTCTATTTCACATAAAGTGATGAAACCAGATTCCATGATCTTCGTTTTTTAATGTTGAAATTCAAACCAGTTTTTTTCTTTTCTTTTTTTTTTTTTTTTACCATCCTCTTCCACCCTCATGAGGAGGCTCTTTAGTTCCTCTTCACTTTCTGCCATTAGAGTGGTATTATCTTCGCATCTGAGGTTGTTGATATTTTTCCTGGAAATCTTTTCTTTTTATTAACATATCTTTGTTTTGGATTAGATATAAAAATTCATATACATAGTCAATATGGAAATAATTTTTCTTTTTAAAAATTTATTTATTTTAATTGGAGGCTAATTACTTTAAAATATTGTAGTGGTTTTTGCCATACTCTGACATCACTGACATGAATCAACCATGGTTATACATGTGTTCCCCACCCTGAACCTCCCTCCTCCATCCCTCCCGATCCCATCCCTCAGGGTCATCCCAGTGCACCAGTCCTAAGTGCTCTTCTCATGCATCGAACCTGGACTGGTGATCTATTTCACATATGCTAATATGCTTCAGTGCTGTTCTCCCAAATCATCCCACCCTTGCCTTCTCCCACAGAATACAAAAGTTTATTCTTTACATTTCTTGCAATCTTGATTCTAACTTATAATTCATTCAACTTGGCATTTTGCATGACATACTCTGCATACACAGAGAAGGAAATGGCACCCCACTCCAGTACTCTTGCCTGGAAAATCCCATGGATGGAAGAGCCTGATGGGCTGCAGTCCATGGGGTCGCTAGGAGTCTGACATGATTTGATTACTTCACTTTCACTTTTCGCTTCCATGAATTGGAGAAGGAAATGGCAACCCACTCCAGTGTTCTTGCTTAGGGAATCCAGGGATGAGGGAGCTTGGTGGGCTGCCACCCATGGGGTCTCACATAGTCGAACATGACTGAAGCAATTTAGCAGCACCAGTAGCAACTCTGTATATAAGTTAAATAAGCAGGGTGACAATATAAGACATCCTTGTTGGATGGATTTCTTTCCCAACTTAGAACCAGTTAGTCTTTCCATGTCTGGTTCTAATCCCTTATGATTATATCATACAGTGGAGATGATGAGTAGGTTCAGGGGATTCAGTTCAGTTCAGTTCAGTCACTCAGTCATCTTCAACTCTTTGAGACCTCATGAATTGCAGCACAGCAGGCCTCCCTGTCCATCATCAACTCCCAGAGTTCACTAAAACTCAAGTCCATCAAGTCGATGATGCCATCCACCATCTCATCCTCTGTCATCCCCTTCTCCTCCTGCGCCCAGTCCCTCCCAGCATCAGAGTCTTTTGAGTCAACTCTTTCCATGAGGTGGGCAAAGTACTGGAGTTTCAGCTTTAGCATAATTCCTTCCAAAGAACACCCAGGGCTGACCTCCTTTAGAATGGACTAGTTGGATCTCCTTGCAGGCCAAGGGACTCTCAGGAGTCTTCTTCAACATCACAACTCAAAAGCATCAGTTCTTCAGTGCTCAACTTTCTTCACAGTCCAAATCTCACATCCATACATGACCACTGGAAAAAGCAAAGCCTTGACTAGATGGACTTTGTTGACAAAGTAATGTCTCTGCTTTTCAATATGCTATCTAGGTTGGTCATAATTTTTCTTCCAAAGAATAAGCGTCTTTTAATTTCATGGCTGCAGTCACCATCTGCAGTGATTTTGGAGTCCCCCAAAATAAAGTCTGACACTGTTTCCACTGTTTCCTCATCTATTTCACATGAAGTGATGGGGCCAGATACTATGATCTTCATTTTCTGAATGTTTAGCTTTAAGCCAAATTTTTCACTCTCCTCTTTCACTTTCATCAAGAGGCTTTTTAGCTCCTCTTCACTTTCTGCCATAAGGGTTGTGTCATCTGCATATCTGAGGTTATTGATATTTCTCCAGGCAGTCTTGATTCCAGCTTGTGCTTCTTCCAGCCCAGCGATTCTCATGATGTATTTGCATATAAGTTAAATAAGCCGGTTGACAATATACAGCCTTGATGTTCTCCTTTTCCTATTTGGAACCAGTCTGTTATTCCATGTCCAGTTCTAACTGTTGCTTCCTGACTTGCATATAGGTTTCTCAAGAGGCAGGTCAGGTGGTCTGGTATTCCTATCTCTTTCAGAATTTCCACAGTTTATTGTGATCCACACAAAGGCTTTGGCATAGTCAATAAAGCAGAAATAGATGTTTTTCTGGAACTCTCTTGCTTTTTCCATGATCCAGCGGACGTTGGCAATTTGATCTCTGGTTCCTTTGCCTTTTGTAAAACCAGCTTGACTATCAGGAAGTTCACGGTTCACGTATTGCTGAAGCCTGGCTTGGAGAATTTTGAGCATTACTTTACTAGCATGTGAGATGAGTGCAATTGTGCGGTAGTTTGAGCATTCTTTGGCTTTCCCTTTCTTTGGGATTGGAATGAAAACTGACCTTTTCCAGTCCTGTGGCCACTGCTGAGTTTTCCAAATTTGTTGGCATATTGAGTGCAGCACTTTCACAACATCATCTTTTGGGATTGAAATAGCTCAACTCCAATTCCATCGCCTCCACTAGCTTTGTAGTGATGCTTTCTAAGGCCCACTTGCCTTCACATTCCAGGATGTCTGGGTCTAGGTAAGTGATCATATCATCGTAATTATCTTGGTCATGAAGATCTTTTTTGTACAGTTCTTCTGTTTATTCTTGCCCTCTCTTCTTAATATCTTCTGCTTCTGTTAGGTCCATACCAGTTCTGTCCTTTATCGAGCCCATCTTTGAGTGAAATATCCCCTTTGTATCTCTAATTTTCTTGAAGAGATCTCTAGTCTTCCCCATACTGTTGTTTTCCTCTATTTCTTTCCATTGATTGCTGAGGAATGCTTTCTTATCTCTTCTTGCTATTCTTTGGAACTCTGGGTTCAGGGGATTTGGTCTGGTAAACAGAATACCTGAAGAACTATGGTCAGAGATTTCTTAACGTTGTACAAAAGACAGTCACCAAAACCATTCCAAAGAAAAAGAAATACAGGAATGCAAAGTGGTTGCTTGAGGAGGATTTAAAAATAGCCAAAGAATGATTTTCCCTTATAGCTCAGTGGGTAAAGAATCTGTCTGAAAGGCAGGAGACCTGGGTTCGAGTCTTGGCTTGGGAAGATCCCCTGGAGAAGGAAATGGCAACCCACTCCAGTATTCTTGTCTGGAGAATCCTAAGGATAGAGGAGCCTGGCAGGCTACAGTCCATGAGGTTGCAAGAGTCGAACATGACTTAGCGACTAAACCCCCATCGAAGAAAGAAGAGAAATGAAAGACAAGAGAAATACACCCAACTGAATGCTGAGTTTCAGAGAATAGCAAGGAGAGAAAAGAAAGCTTTCTGAAATAAACAGTACGAATAAATGGAGAAAAACAACAGAATGGGAAAGAATATAGATTTCTTTAAGAAGACTGGAGATATCTAGGGAAAATTTCATACAAGGATGGACATGATAAAGGACAGAAATGGTAAGGAACTAACCGAAGCAGAAGACATTAAAATGAGATGGCAAGAATCCATTGAACTTTACCCACCCTCCCGACCACCTAAAAGAGAAGTCTTAATGCCTTGGATAACCATGATGGTGTGCTCACTTGTCTATAGTCAGACATCCTGGAGTGTGAAGTCACATGGGCCTTAGAAAGCATTACTACAAATAAAGCTACTGGGAGGTGATAGACTTCCAGCTGAGCTATTGCAAATCTCAAAGATGAAGCTGTTAAAGTGCTCCATTCAATAACAAATTTGGAAAGCTCAGCAATGGCCACAGGACTGGAAAAGGTCAATTATCATTCTAGTCCTAAAGAAGGGCAATGCCAAAGAATGTTCAAACAGTACATGGATGGAGGACTTCCAGAAGTACAACTGGATTTAGAAAATGCAAAGGAACCAGAGATTAAATTGCCAGAGTTTGCTGGTTCATAAAGAAAGCACCCTATTCTAGTACTCTTGACTGGAAAATCCCATGGATGGAGGAGCCTGGTAGGCTGCAGTCCATGGGGTTGCTAAGCGTTGGACAGGACTGAGCAACTTCACTTTCATGCATTGGAGAAGGGAATGGCAACCAACTCCTGTGTTCTTGCCTGGAGAATCCCAGGGACCAGGGAGCCTGGTGGGCTGCCATCTATGGGGTCGCACAAAGTCAGACACAACTGAAGCGACTTAGCAGTAGCAGCAGCAGCAGAGGAAACAATGGAATTCAAGAAAACATCTACTTCTGTTTCATTGACTACAGAAAAACCTTTACTGTGTGGATCACAACAAACTGTGGAAAACTATTCAAGAGATGGGAATACCAAATTATATGCCAATAAAATGGATAGCGTGAAAGAAATGGACAAATTCTTAGAAAAGTACAACTTTCCAAAACTGAACCAGGAAGAAATAGAAAATCTTAACAGACCCCTCACAAGCATGGAAATTGAAACTGTAATCAGAAATCTTCCAGCAAACAAAAGCCCAGGTCCAGACAGCTTCAAAGCTGAATTCTATCAAAAATTTAGAGAAGAGCTAACACCTATCCTCCTCAAACTCTTCCAGAAAATTGCAGAGACAGGTAAACTTCCAAACTCATTCTATGAGGCCACCATCATCCTAACACCAAAACCTGACAAAGATGCCACAAAAAAAGAAAACTACAGGCCAATATCACTGATCAACATAGATGCAAAAATCCTTAACAAAATTCTAGCAATCAGAATCCAACAACACATTAAAAAGATCACCCATCATGACCAAGTGGGGTTTATCCCAGAGATGCAAGGATTCTTCAATATCCACAAATCAACCAATTTAATATATCACATTAGCAGCCAATTTTTATTTTGAAAAATAAAAGCCATATGATTATCTCAATAGATGCAGAGAAAGCCTTTGACAAAATTCAACATCCATTTATGATAAAAATTCTCCAGAAAGCAGGAATAGAAGGCACATACCTCAACATAATAAAAGCTATATAGGACAAACCCACAGCAAACATTATCCTCAATGGTGAAAAATTGAAAGCATTTTCCCTAAAGTCAGGAACAAGACAAGGGTGCCCACTTTCACCACTACTATTCCACATAGTTTTGGAAGTTTTGGCCACAGCAATCAGAGCAGAAAAAGAAATAAAGGAATCTAAATTGGAAAAGAAGAAGTAAAACTCTCACTGTTTGCAGATGACATGATCCTCTACATAGAAAACCCTAAAGACTCTACCAGAAAATTACTAGAGCTAATCAATGAATATGGTAAAGTTGCAGGATATAAAATCAACACACAGAAATCCCTTGCATTCCTATACACTAACCTCGAGAAAACAGAGAAATTAAGGAAACAATTCCATTCACCATTGCAATGAAAAGAATACAATACTTAGGAATATATCTACCTAAATGAATGATATTAAAGCTAAAACTCCAGTACTTTGGCCACCTCATGCGAAGAGTTGACTCATTGGAAAAGACTTTGATGCTGGGAGGGATTGGGGGCAGGAGGAGAAGGGGATGAGAGAGGATGAGATGGCTGGATGGCATCACTGACTCAATAGATGTGAATTTGAGTGAACTCTGGGAGTTGGTGATGGACAGGGAAGCCTGGCACGCTGTGATTCATGGGGTGGCAAAGAGTCGGACACGACTGAGTGACTGAACTAAACTGAACTGAAAGAAACTAAAGACCTATATATGAACTATAAAACACTGGTGAAAGAAATCAAAGAGGACACTAATAGATGGAGAAATATACCATGTTCATGGATTGGAAGAATCAATATAGTGAAAATTAGTATACTACCCAAAGCAATCTATAAAGTCAATGCAATCCCTGTCAAGCTACCAATGGTGTTTTTCACAGAGCTAGAAGAAATAATTTCACAATTTGTATGGAAATACAAAAAAAGTCAAATAGCCAAAGCAATTTTGAGAAAGAAGAATGGAACTGGAGGAATCAACCTGTCTGACTTCAGGCTCTACTACAAAGCCGCAGTCATCAAGACAGTACGGTACTGGAACAAAGACAGAAATAGAGATCAATGAAACAAAATAGAAAGCCCAGAAATAAATCTATGCATTTATGGACACCTTATCTTTGACAAAGGAGGCAAGAATATACAATGGATTAAAGGAAATCTCTTCAACCAGTGGTGCTGTCAAAACTGGTCAACCACTTGTAAAAGAATGACATTAGAACACTTTCTAACACCATACACCAAAATAAACTCACAATGGATTAAAGATCTAAATGTAAGACCAGAAACTATAAAACTCCTACAGGGGAACATAGGCCAAACAGTCTCTGAAATAAATCACAGCAGGATCCTCTATGACCCACCTCCCAGAATACTGGAAATAAAAGCAAAAATAAACAAATGGGACCTAATTAAACTTAAAGCTTCTGCAAAACAATGGAAACTATAAGCAAGGTGAAAAGTCAGCCTTCAGAATGGGAGAAAATAATAGCAAATGAAGAAACTGACAAAGAACTAATCTCGAAAATATACAAGCAACTCCTGCAGCTCAATTCCAGAAAAAATAAATGACCTAATCAAAAAATGGGCCAAAGAACTAACCAGATATTTCTCCAAAGAAGACATACAGATGGCTAACAAACACATGAAAAAAATGCTCAACATCACTCATTATCAGAGAAATGCAAATCAAAACCACAATGAGGTACCATTTCATGCGAGTCAGAATGGCTGCAATCCAAAAGTCTACAAGCAATAAATGCTGGAGAGGGTGTGGAGATAAGGGAACCCTCTTACACTGTTGGTGGGAATGCAAACTAGTACAGCCACTATTGAGAACAGTGTGGAGATTCCTTAAAAAACTGGAAATAGAACTGCCTTATGATCTAGCAATTGCACTGCTTGGCATACACACCAAGGAAACCAGAATTGAAAGAGACACGTGTACCCCAATGTTCATCACAACACTGTGTATAGTAGCCAGGACATGGAAGCAACCTAGATGTCCATCAGCAGACGACTGGATAAGAAAGCTGTGGTACAGATGCACAATGGAGTATTACTCAGCCATTAAAAAGAACACATTTTAGTCAGTTCTAATGAGGTGGATGAAACTGGAGCCTATTATACAGAGTAAAGTAAGCCAGAAAGAAAAACACAAATACAGTATACTAATACATATATATATGGAATTTAGAAAGATGGTAACCATAACCCTGTATGAGAGAGCAAAAGGGACACAGATGTATAGAACAGTCTTTTGGACTCTGTGGGAGAGGGTGAGGGTGGGATGATTTGGGAGAATGGAATTGAAACATGTATAATATCATATATGAAACGAATCTGCGGTCCAGGTTCAATGCATGATACTGGATGCTTGGGGCTGGTGCACTGGGGTCGTTCAGGATGGGGAACACATGTATACCCATGGTGGATTCATGTTGATGTATGGCAAAACCAATACAATATTGTAAAGTAATTAACTTCCAATTAAAATAAATTTATATGAAAAAATTAAAACAAACAAAAAACTAAACCTGTATGTAGGTCGAGAAGCAACAATTTAGATTTGGAACAACTCACTCACTGAGTTCGAAATTGAGAAAGCTTTTGTTTACTTATTTCCTTTCTGCCTGGATGATCTGTCCATTGTTGTAAGTTAAATTCTCCCACTACTATTGTGTAATTTGTAGTTGTTTATTTATTTTTCTCCTCTGATTGCCATGGTTTTCAGAGTTTCAGACTTTCAACACTGCAGTGAAAGTGGTGAGAGTGGACATCCTGGTCTTGTACCTGGACTTAGAGGAAATACTTTCAGCTTTTCACTGTTACATATGATGTATGTTATGGGTTTGTCATTTACAACCTTTATTATGTTGAGGCATGTTTCTTCTGTACCATTTTTCTGGAGAGTGTTTGTCATAAATGGGTTTTCAATTTTGTCAGAAACCTTTTTTGCATCTATTGACATGATTATGCTGCTGCTAAGTCACTTCAGTCGTGTCCGACTCTGTGTGACCCCGTGGACGGCAGCCCACCAGGCTGCCCGGTCCCTTGGATTCTCCAGGCAAGAACACTGGAGTGGGTTGCCATTTCCTTCTCCAATGCATGCAAGTGAAGTCGCTCAGTCCTGTCCAACCCTTAGCGACCGCATGGACTGCAGCCCATTATATCATTTTTATTATTCAGTTTGTTAAGGCATCACCGTGATTGATTTCCTAACGCTGAAAAAATCCCTGAGTTAAGTTCCACTTGATCTTGATAGATGATCCTTTTAATGTATTGTCAAATTCAGTTTGCTAGTGTTTTGTTGAGGAATTTTACATCTATGTTCATCAGAGATATTATCCTATAGTTTTGTGTGTGTGTGTGTGTGTGTGTGTGTGTGTGTGTGTGTGTGTGTGTGTGTGTGTGTGTGGTGTGGTTTTGGTATCAGGGTGATGGTGGCCTCATAAAATGAGTTTAAGAGAGTTTCTTCCTCTGTAATTTTTTGGGATAGTTTCAGAAGCGTAGGTGTTAATTCTTCACTAAATGTTTGATAGAATTCCTGTGAAACTTTCTGGTCCTGGACTTTTGTTTGTTTGTTGAAAGATTTTTAATCATAGTTTTTTTGTTTGTTTGTTTATTTTGCTTTTTCAGTGCTTGTGATTTGTCTGTTTATATTTTCTATTTCTTCCTGGTTCGGTGTTAGCAGATTATACCTTTCTAAGCATTTATCAACTTCCTCTTGGTGGTCCATTTTATTGACATATAGTTGCTTGTAGTAGTCTCATAATCATTTGTTTATCTGCGGTGTCCATTGTAACATCTCCTTTTTCATTTCTAATTTTATTTATTTGAGCCCTCTCCCTTTTTTTCCTTGAAAAGTCTGGCTAAATGTTTATTAAATTTTTTATTTTTTCAAAGAACCAGATTTTAGTTTCCTTAATCATTGCTACTGTTTTGTTTCATTTATTTCTGTTCTAAATTGTATGATTTCTTTCCTTCTACTAAATTTGTGTATGCTTTTTTGTTGTTGTTCTCCTTCTTTTTCTAATTCTTTTAGGTGTAAGGTTAGGTTTTCTGAGATTTTTTTCCCCCACTGAGGTAAGATTTTATGGCTATAAACTTCCTTCTTAGAAGTGCTTTTGCTGCATCCTATTGGTTTTGGATCATCTTGCTTTTATTTTCATTTGTGCCTAGGTATTTTTTAATTTCCTTTTGATTTCTTAGGACATCCATTGGCTGTTTAGCAACATATTGTTTAGCCTCCACATGTTATTGTGTTTTACAATTTGTCCCCCTTGTAATATATTTCTTATTTCACAGCATTGTGGTCAGAAATGATGCTTGATATTATTTCAGTTTTCTTAAATTTAATCAAGGCTATCTTTGTAGCCCAAGACGTGATCAATCCTGGTGAGTGTTTTGTGTCTTCTCTGCTACTTTTACATGGAATGGTCTATAAATATCAATTAAGTCTATCTGATCTAATGTGTCATTTAAGTCTTGCATTTTCCTGTTAGTTTTATGTCTGAATGATCTATCCATTGGTGTAGCTGAAGTGTTAAAGTTCTCCAGTGTTATTATATTACTGTTGATTTCTCCTTTTATAGCTGTTAGGGTTTGTCTTGTATATTGAGGAGCTCTTATGTTGGGTGCATATATATTTACAATTATATCCTCTTCTTGGATTGATCTTTGATCGTTGGGAAGTGTTCTTCTTTGTCTCTTTTAACAATCTTTAAAGTCTTTTCTCTGATATGAGTATTGCCTCTCCAGCTTTCTTTTGACTTTCATTTGCATGCAGTACCTTTTTCCATACCCTCACTTTCATTCTATAGTGTCCCTAATTCTAAAGTGGGTCTCTAGTAGATAACATCTATGCAGGTCTTAATTTATATATATTCAGCCAGTCTCTCTCTTTTGGCTGGAACATTTAATCTATTTACATTTAAGGTAATTATCAATATGTTTGTTCCTATTGTCATTTTCTTAATTGTTTTAGATTTGTTTTCCTATGACTTTTCTCTTTGACTTTTGCTTTCTTCTCTTATGATTTGATGATTAACTTAATTTTACGTTCAGAATTCTTTACACATTTTGTGGGTATCAATTGTATATTTTTGGTTTGTGGTTCCATGATGTTTAGACACAGCAATCGACATATAATCAAACCTTTAAAATGTCCTGGTCTTTTTAATTTCAAGTGCACTTCCAATATTCTGTATTTGTACTCTCCTCTTTCATGATTCCTGGTTTTGATATCATATTTATATGTGAATGATTCAGTTCGGTTCAGTCACTCAGTCGTGTCCGACTCTTTGCGACCCCATAAATCGCAGCAGGCCAGGCCTCCCTGTCCATCACCTACTCCCGGAGTTCACTCAAATTCATGTCCATCAAGTCAGTGAAGCCATCCAGCCATCTCATCCTCTGTCGTCTCCTTCTCCTCCTGCCCCCAATCCCTCCCAGCATCAGAGTCTTTTCCAATGAGTCAACTCTTCTCATGAGGTGGCCAAAGTACTGGAGTTTCAGCTTTAGCATCAGTCCTTCCAAAGAAATCCAGGGCTGATCTCCTTCAGAATGGACTGGCTGGATCTCCTTGCAGTCCAAGGGACTCTCAAGAGTCTTCTCCAACACCACAGTTCAAATGCATCAATTCTTCGGCACTCAGGTTTCTTCACTGTCCAACTCTCACATCCATACATGACTACTGGCAAAACCATAGCCTTGACTACACGGACCTTAGTTGGCAAAGTAATGTCTCTGTTTTTGAATATGCTGTCTAGGTTGGTCATAACTTTTCTTCCAAGGAGTAAGCGTCTTTTAATTTCATGGCTGCAGTCACCATCTGCAGTGATTTTGGAACCCCGAAAAATAAAGTCTGATACTGTTTCCACTGTTTCCCCTTCTATTTCCCATGAAGTGATGGGACTGGAGGCCATGATCTTAGTTTTCTGAATGTTGAGCTTTAAGCCAACTTTTTCATTCTCCTCTTTCGCTTTCATCAAGAGGCTTTTTAGTTCCTCTTCACTTTCTGCCATAAGGGTGGTATCATCTGCATATTTGAAGTTAATAATATTTCTCCCGGCAATCTTGATTCCAGCCTGTGTTTCTTCCAGTCCAGCATTTCTCATGATGTACTTTGCATATAAGTTAAATCAGCAGGATGACAATTTACAGCCTTGACATACTCCTTTTCCTATTTGGAACCAGTCTGGTGTTTCATGTTCAGTTCTAACTGTTGCTTCCTGACCTGCATACAGATTTCTCAAGAGGTAGGTTAAAATACATATTTGCCATACTGGTGAGTTTTTCCCTTCATAATTCTCTTTTTTTCTAGCTGCCTTTTGTTGCAAAGCTGGTCTGGTGGTGTTGAATTCTCTTAGATTTTGTTTGTCGGTAAAGCTTTTGCTTTCTCCATTGAATCTGAATAATAATGAGGCTGTGATTTTGGTTGTAAGTTCTCTTCATTAATCACTTTAAATATATCATGGGGCTCTCTTATAGCCTGCAGAGTTTATGCTGAGAAATCAGCTGATAACCTTATGGTAATTCACTTGTGTGTTATATGTTGCTCTTAATATTTTTTCTTTGTCTTTATTTTTTGTTAGTTTGATTACTATGTTTCTTGGGGTGTTCCTCTTTGGATTTATCCTGCCTAAGAATCTCTGCACTTCCCAAACTTGGGTGACTATTTCCTTTTCATGTTAGGGAAGTTTTCAGCTGTTATCTCTCCAAGTATTTCCCCAGGCCCTTCCTCTCTGTTTTTTTCTGGAATCCCTATAGTGTGAGTATTAGTGTATTTAATGTTGACCCGGAGGTCTCTTAGCTTGTCCTCATTTATTTTCATTCTTTTTCTTTATTCTATTCCATGGTAGTGAATTTCATCATTCTGCCTTCTAGCCCACTTATCCATTTTTCTGCCTCATTTATTATGCTATTGTTTGCCTCTAGTGAATTTTAATTTCAGTTATTTTATTTATCTCTGTTTATTCTGGGATCTTCTATCTCTTTGTTAAGCAGTTCTTGTATCTTCTTTATCTGTGCCTTCATTCTTTTGCTGAGTTCTGGTATCATGTTTACTACAATTACTCTGAATTCTTTTTTGATTATATTGTCTATTTCTATTTCATTTAGTTGTTCCTCTGGGGTTTTGCCTTGTTTCTTTATCTGAAATATATTCTTCTGCTGTCTTATTTTGTCTCTTTTTCTGCATACAGTCTCCATACCAAAGGCTCTAGGATTGAGGTCCTCTTTCTTCTCGTGTCTGTGGTTCTCTTCCTTCTGGTCTCTGCTTCCTGTTGGCTGAGGCTGGTCCAAGAGGCTATGTAGGCTTCCTTGTGTGAGGGATTTGTACCTTCACACTGGTGGGTAGAGCTGGGTTTTGTCCCTCTGGTGGGCAAGGCCATGTCAAGGAGTGTGTATAGAGATGGCTCTGAGCTCAGGAAGAGTTTAGGCAGCCTGTTGATAGGTGGGGCTGTATTTCTGCCTTGTGGGGCTGTTATTCTGCCTTGTTGGTTGTTTGGTCTGAGGCCTTCCAGCCCTGGAGCCAACAGTCTGTTGAATGGGGACAGACATTGTTGTCAAAATGGCAGCCTCTGTGACAGCTCAAACCCATGAGTACTCCCCAATATCTCAGCCACCAGGTCCTTATTCCAACAGTGAACCACAGCCACCCCTTTGCCTTTCCAGGAGACCCTTCAAAACTAGCAGGTAGGTCTGGCTCAGGCATCTATGAAGTCAATAATTTTTTCCTGGGTGCCAGTGTGCATGAGACCCTGTGTGTGCCCTCCAAGTGTTTTGTTTCTGTTTTCTCCCATTCTGTGGAGCTCCTGCAATCAAGTCCCACATGCATTCAAAGCCAAATTCTCTGGGGACTTCTCCTCCCAGTGACAGTCCCCTATAATGGGGAGCCTGCTGTGAGATTCTGAACTCTCAATTCTGTGAAAGACCCTCTGTATCAATTATTTTCCAGTTTTTTCATTGCCCACCTGGTGGATATGGGATTTGACTGCAAATCGAATGGGCCCCTCCTACTATCTTGTGGCTTCCTCTTTGTCTTTGTAGGTACAATATCATTTTTTGCAGGTTGCAGTCGTTTTTAGTAAATGGTTGTTTAGCAGTTACTTTTGATTTTTTTGTTTTGTTTTGTTTTTGTGAGAGGAGCTGTGTTCAAGTGCTGCTACTTGATAATCTTTTCTCTAATCCCTTTGATTCTTTTTTGGAAATTAAGCAACTTTTTTACTTGCTGGCTTAAAATTATGCAATATTGTCTACTGCCTTAGAACAATCTATATTTAATATCCCTCCCTTAAAAATTAAGTCCTTCTCTCATAGCACAGTCAAAATTACCCTTTGCTTTTTCTATTCATTGTTTCTATGTTCTTGAGCATCTAAGCTTTTCAAAAATTTTGTGTATCATTTTTCCTTCTGCCTGTAAACAATCTTCCCTTTTTAAAGGTTTCTCAGTGGCTAAGTGCATTCAAGGCCAATCTGAAGCATCAACCATAATTTAAGTTATTTTTATTACCCTCATACTGGTTTAAGTGACTTTTCTCTGTCTTTTGATAATGTACACATATAAACCTAGTATAGCATAATTAATTAAGTTTTTAATTAAAATGTCTCTATAGACTTTGAACTCTACACAAAATAGCAGATTTATTTTGATTTTTTTAATCTACTGTATTTGGAAATTACTCAATATTTAATATATGCTTCATAACACAAAATTGAATATGTTCTTCACTTCAAAAATTAAATCTGTCTTTTGTCCAAAATTTTGTGGTGTTTATATAATTATATCTCTGAAACTCCAAGCAAGAATATGGATTTGTAATATTTGATGAGTTGAATGTGAAATAAATGAACTTACATATGTCAGTATAGAGAAAGTTTATTTTTTGTTATTGTTGGTTTTGCTATGTATCAATTGGCTAGACTGATAAATGCCAAACAACTTTTTTTTCCTAGTAAGTTTCCAGTGGATTAAAAGAGATATTCACTCCTTCATGTCAGAAAGTGTAAAGGAGACAGCAGCCATTTTGTAGCACACACACACTTTGTTCCAGTAGCTCAGTCACACAAGAGTGTAGGTGCTGCTGTCCAGAAATTTTATAGATGTAATTAAAATTCCAAAAAGACTAATTCATATTTAATGAAAATGGAAGCCACATGGGCCTGGCTTTATCGGGGGGGGGGGGGGTGCCCTTTAGAGAGAGGCAAGTCCTTTTCTAAACTCCAAAGACTTAAATGCTTTGAAATTTGAAAATGACTTAAATGCTGTGAAAGTGCTGCACTCAATATGTCAGCCAATTTGCAAAACTCAGCAGTGGCCACAAGACTGGGAAAGGTCAGTTTTCATTCCAATCCCAAGGAAAGGCAATGCCAAAGAATGCTCAAACTACCACACAATTGCACTCATCACACACGCTAGTAAAGTAATGCTCAAAATTCTCCAAGTCGGGCCTCAAAAATATGTGAAACATGAACTTCCATATATTCAAGCTGGTTTTAGAAACTGCAGAGGAACCAGAGATCAAATTGCCAACACTCACTGGATCAGGAAAAAGCACGAGAGTCCCAGAAAAATATCTATTTCTGCTTTATTGAATATGCCAAAGCCTTTGACTGTGTGGGTCACAATAAACTGTGGAAGTTCTGAAAGAGATGGTAATACTAGACCATCTGACCTGCCTGTTGAGAAACCTGTATGCAGGTCAGGAAGCAACAGTTAGAACTGCACATGGAACAACAGACTGTTTCCAAATAGAAAAAGGAGTACATCAAGGCTGTGTATTGTCACCCTGCTTATTTAACTTATATGCAGAGTACATCATGAGAAACGGGGCTGGAGGAAGCACAAGCTGAAATCAAGTTTGCCAGGAGAAATATCAATAACCTCAAATATGCAGATGACTCCACCTTTATGGAAGAAAGTGAAGAAGAATTAAGGAGTCTCTTGATGAAAATGAAAGAGGAGAGTGAAAATGTTAGCTTAACCTCAACCTTCAGAAAACTAAGATCATGGCAACCAGTTCCATCACTTTATGGCAAATAGATGGGGAAACAGTGGCTGACTTTATTTTGGGGGGGGCTCCAAAATCACTTCAGATGGTGATTGCAGCCATGAAATTAAAAGATGCTTACTCCTTGGAAGGAAAGTTATGACCAACCTAGACAGCATATTAAAAAGTAGAGAAATTACTTTGTCAACAAAGGTTCATCTAGTCAAGGCTATTGTTTTTCCAGTAGTTATGTATGGTTGTGAGAGTTGGACTATAAAGAAAGCTGAGCATCAAAGAATTGATGCTCTCGAACTGTGGTGTTGGAGAAGACTCTTGAGAGTCCCTTGGACTCCAAGGAGATCCAACCAGTCCATCCTAAAGGAGATCAGTCCTGGGTGTTCACTGAAAGGACTGATGCTGAAGCTGAAACTCCAATACTTTGGCTACCTCATGTGAACAGTTGACTTATTGGAAAAGACCTTGATGCTGGGAAAGAGTGAAGGCAGCAGGAGAAGGGGACGACAGAGGATGGGATGGTTGGATGTCATCACCAACTCAGTGGAGATGGGTTTGGATAAACTCCACATGTTGGTGATGGACTGGAGGCCTGGCATGCTGCGGTTCATGGAGTCACAAAGAGTCAGACATGACTGAGCAACTGAACGGAACTGAACTGAAAGACTTAAAACAGCAATTTGATCTGTAGTCACCCTCACTTTTCCGTGACTCTTTCCTTCTCAGCTACTCACTGGACTTTGGGGTGGTTTAGTCAGCTCCCACAATTGTATGAGAAAATTTCTCATAGTAAATTACATGTGTGTGCATGTGTGTATTTTTATACTCTGGTTCTGTTCCTTGGTCATCCTTGACTGATAAAAATTTTAAGTGTTTCTATATAATAATATACTTGCAATGCATTTGGTAATTTATCTATTTTACATTTGGGTAGATGTACTAATTTATACATTTTATAGAAGGAAAACATGTCTTACTACTGAAATCTCAGTCATAGGTGCCCTCAGAGGCCAGAAACAATGGAGGAGGTGAGGTCTCTGGCCAGCTGGGGAAGTACATTGACATTCAGATAACATTTAATAAGTTATATCACGACATTCAAAAAGAGTTAGATAATGTGCTATTCAAATGAACTATATCTGCCCAACATCCCTTAGTCCCTGTGCTTTTAGTTACAAACCATAGATCACATCCTCATTCTCTTTCTGCAGCTCACCTGATACCCTGCTGCATTCACTGTTGTCCAAAGTTGCCCGAAATGGAGCTCTGACCTTTAGTTGTTACCACAAAAAACATTTTCATACTTGGAAAAAACGAGAGGAAGAGGACAGAGAGGATGTTTGACAAAGAAAGCTGCAAATTCTCTACCTGAGAATTTTGTGAGGATATATCTGTTTTGATACCATGTCCAGTATTTGGTTGGCTGAATAGTAGAGGCTTCCTTATTGCTGACATGCATCCACCTCTCACTGAGAGAAGAGCGAGGCTTTGTTATTAAATTGAGGGTAACAAAAGAGGATGTGTTAGATATCACTATAATATTATGTGTCTTTATTCCATTTATGTTTTGTGGTTTCACACTCAACAAATATGTTTATTAAGCATGGAGATACTTTATTTCAGGAAATATATATTTTTAGAGTTTAATATTTATGAAACTTTCATACAAGGGGGAAAGTTTTAATAATTGATTTTATTTCAAATCTGTTTAATTCCCCTGGGCAAAGATTTATCACAGTCACTTATCTCTTGGCTGTCACAGATATGCCTTCAAATCCTCCTCAGATTTTAACAGAACACCTGTGCTTTGTTTTTATATCATTGCATGTTTATGTATAAGGCATTTGGGATTTGACCTAGAAACTAATTATATTTTAGCAACTCTGAAAATTCAGGATTTCCTTCCCATAATGCACACATTCACTCTATTACAAAAGTGAGTAAATGATTAAAATAAAGTTCTTGGGGCCCTTTGACTATATCACTAATGACCCCAATGTGTGTGTGATTCCATTTTATCAGAGAACACAGAAATTTAAAATAATGAAGATTTTTTGTTAAATTTTGATCAAAGTCCTAGTGTACTTTAACTGTATACAGAAACAAAGCAAATATGTTCTTAATGATATCGAGTATTGTTCTTTCCTGTTTTATGCCAAAGTTTAACCACTCTCTCATCTCTTCCATGGAGCTTTCCTGGTGGTTCAGTGGTAAAAAAAAAAAAAAATCTACCTGCTAATGCAGGAGATACAGGTTTAATCCCTGGGTTGGGAAGATCCCCTGGAGAAGGAGACAGCAATTCACTCCAGTATTCTTGCCTTGGAAATCCCATGGACAGAGGAACTAGATGGGGTACAGTCCATAGGGTTGCAAATTAGACACAGCTAGGTGACTAAGCAATATCTCTTTCAGAGAGAAGAAATTTATATTATCAGGGGTGTATTAGTTTTCTATGGCTGACTTACTAAAGTACCACAGACTGGGTGGCCTAAATATCATAAATTTATTTTATCACAGTTCTGGAGCCTAGAAATCCAAGATCAAAGTGTTGGCAGGGTTAGGATTTTCTGAGGTTCTCTCCTCGGCTTGAGATGGCTATCTTCTCCCTGTTTTCACATGGTCTTCTCTGTGTGCATCTATGTTCTAATCTTCTTGCTATAAGGGTACGAGTCACATGGGATCAAGGGCTTTTGATCCCTATTCAGTGTATTTTAACTTAATTATCTCATTAATGATTCTATCTCCAAATGTAGGTGCTTCAACAAATGTTTGGGTTGTTTTAAATTGTTGTTGGGGCAGGGGGAGACAAATTTCAGCCTATAACAGTGGCATTTAACATTGAATTTTCAGTTTATTTGGATAAGGGTATAAAGACATGAGCTTTAGAATCAATGTTTGGGTTTTAATTAAGGCCTTGTTTCTCAAAAGCCATTTAAAGTTCACAGCAGAATCAAAGGGAAGGTGCAGAAATTTCCCATATAACTCCTCCCTCCACATATTCATAGTCTATTATCAACATAGCCCACTAGAGTATGATATTATGGTTTAATCTTGGTGTTGTACATTCTATAGATTTAGACAAATGTACAGTGACACCTATATGCCAATATACATTATGGTATCAAACAGTCAGCCCTCTGTATCCATGGCTTCAGCATCCACAGATTCAACCAAATAGGTATTGTGTGTATGTTTATAACCTGAGATTGGAATCCCCAGAATTCAACGTGGAAGGCAAGGCAAACTATGGGGCTTATACATCTGAAAATTTTAGTATCAGGAGCAGATTCTGGAATCAATCCCTCATAGATGTCAAAAGACAACTGCCTCTCTTTTTCACTGCTCTAGAAGTCCTCTCCAACTCCTGAAAAACTCTTCTCTTTTTATTGTGTTTTGCCTTCTCCAGAATATTATGTATAGTTGGGATCATATACTATGTAGCCTTTTCAGATTGGCGTCTTTTACTTGTTGTTGTTCAGTCGTTCAGTCATGTCTCACTCTTTGTGACCCTGTGGACTGCAGCATGCCAGACTTCCCTGTTCTTCACCTTCTCCTGGAGCTTGCTCAAACTTATGTGCATTGAGTTGGTGATGCCATCCAACCATCTAGTCCTCTGTCATCCCCTTCTCCTCCAGCCTTCAATCTTTCCCAGCATCAGGGTCTTTTCTAGTGAGTCAGTTCTTTGCATCAAGTGACCAAACTATTGGGGCTTTGATTTCAGCGTCAGTCTGTCCAATGAATAGTCAGTATTGATTTCCTTTAGGAATGCCTGGTTTGATCTCTTTGCAGTTCAAGGGACTCTCACTGATATGCATTTAAGGTTCCTATATGTCTTTTCATGGCTTGAAACTTCATTTCTATTTAGTGTTGAATAGTATTTCATTTTCTGAATGCATAGCAGCTTACCTACTGAAGGACATCTTCATTGCTTACAAGTTTCATCAGTCATGAGCAAATCTGCTATAAATATACATGTGCAGATTTTTGCATAATGTAATTTTTCAGCTCTCTTAAGTCAACATCAAGGAGTGTGATTGGTGGATCATACAGTGAGAGTATGTTTAGTTTTGTAAGAAACTGCCAAACTGTCTTCCAGAGTGGCTGTACCATTTTGCATTCCATTCCCATCAGCAAGGAATGGTTGTTCTGGTTGCTTGTCATCCTTTCCAGCATTTGGTGTTGTCAGTGTTCTGGATTTTGGCCATTTTAACAGTTTTGTAGTGGTATTTTGTTGTTGTTTTAATTTGTATTTATCTGACAATATATGATGTGAACATTCTTTTCATATGATTTTTGCATATGTATATTTTCTTTGGTGAGGTGTTTCTTAGGGTATATGGCCCATTATTTAATCGAGTTTTTCATTTTTTCATTGTTGAGTGTTAAATCAAAAGTTCTCTGTATATTTTGGAGGACAGTCAATTATCAGATATGACCTTTATAAATATTTTCTCCCAGTGGGGCTTGTATTCACATTTTCTTCCCCTCTTTTCTTACAAAAAATTTTTTATTTTAGTGAAGTTCAGATTTATACACTTTCCCCCCTGGATCTTACCTTTAGCCTTGTATCTAAAATGTCATCACCATATCCAAGGATATGTAGGTTTTTTCTAATGTTACTTCTAGTATTTCTATAGTCTTACATTTTACATTTAGGTCTTTGACCCATTTGGAGTGCTTTTTTTTGTTTTGTTTTTGTTTTTGTTTTGTATTTTATGTATTTATTTATTAGCTGTGCTGTGTCTTTATTGCTGTGTGGGCTTTTCTCTAGTTGTGCTGAGTGAAGGTTACTCCCTAGTGGTGATGCACAGGCTTCTCATTCTGGTTGGCTTCTCTTGTTGTGAAGCACAGGCCCCAGGGCTCATGGGTTTCAGTAGTTGTGACATGTGGGCTCAGCAGTTGCAGTTTCCAGGCTCTAGAGTACAAGTTCTATAATTGTGTCTCATGGGTTTAGCTGCTGTGCAGAATGTGGGATCTGGGATATTCAGATCAGGGATCAAACCCATGTCTCCTGCATTGGCAGGTGGATGCTTTACCACTGAGCCACCAGGGAAGCCCTGAGTTAGTTTTTGAAGGGTATAAGTTCTCTGCTATATTCATTTTTGCATGTGGATGTCTAGTTGTTCCAGTACCATTTGTTGAAGAGACTGTCCTTGTTCCATCAGATTGCCTTCCCTCCTTTGTCAAATATAGGTTGATTATATTTATGTGGGTATGTTTCTGTACCCTCTATTCTGTTCCATTGATTTGTCTATTGTTTACCAATACCACACTCTGTTGATTTAGAGTAGCTTTATAGTAAGCCCAAAGTCAGTAACATCACTTCTCCAGCTTTGTTCTTCTTCTTCAGAATTGTGTTGACTATTCAGTCTTTTGCTTCTCCATATATACTTGCTGAGATTTTTGTCAGAGTTGCCTTGAGTCTATAAATAAACATGGGAAGAACTGACAATATTGAATCTTTCTATTCATGAACATGGAATCTCTCTATTTAGTTCTTTGATTTTATTCATCAAAGTTTTTTTTTAGTTTTCCTTATGTACATCTTAGATGTGTTCTGTTAGATTTATAACTATGTATTTCATTTTTTGTACTAATGTAAATGGTATTACTTTTTAATTTCAAATCCCACTCATTCATTGCTAGTATATAGGAGTGTCAATGATATTTTCAGGAGTCTCAAGCATTCTGAAGAACTTTGGATGAAATCTTACCCTAGAAATGATAGATTCATCATGACTTTCAAACTCTTGAGTCAAATATTAGCACTAAATGCTAACATGGAATTAGTTTACAATTATTTATTTATTTAAATATGCTGAATTAACTACATCTTATCTTTTGCATTTGTGCTATATTTTAAAAACATTCCCAATATCATTGTATGTAATGAGATAATCTCAGAATGATTTTGAAAATATTTAAATCTACAAGCAAATAAATTACCAGAAATAACTTTAAGTTGATTTTACTTAGAAGTGTGTTTTGACTGAAATATATACAAATTAGATATTCTCAGCCTACCATATGCAGCTTGCATGAATACAAACCAATTTTTATATCAGCAGGTACCAAGGTTGTTATGCAATTAAATGGAGATGGAATGCATTTTTAAGTTAATTAAACTAACTAATCTGCTAGTTTTGTTCTATTTTAGATACACAGCCTTAGAAGTATAGATTGTATTGCTCATTCTTCTGGGTTTATGACATATTATTTCTGTTTCTGGCTTCCCAGATGACTCAGTGGTAAAGAATCTGCCTACCAAGCAGGAGACACGGGTTTGATCCCTGGGTCAGGAAGATCTCATAGGAGTAGGAAATGGCAATCTATTCCAGAAGAGAACTTCATGGACACAGAGCATGGTGGGCTACAGTCTATTGGATTTCAAAGAGCTGGACATGACTTAGCAACTAAACAACGGCAGCAGTATCTCTGTTGCCAGGTTTGGGGTTTTACATTTTATTTTTCCCTTAACTCCCTGCTTAATAATTTCAATAGTACACATTCTTATTTTAATGTGTACTTTCCTAGTGGCTTAGTTGGTAAAGAATCTGCCAGCAATCAGGAGATTCAGGTTCAATCCGAGGGTCAGGAAGATCCCCTGGAGAAGAAAATGGCAACCCACTCCAGGACTCTTGCCTGGAGAATTCCATGGACAGAGGAGCAGGACAGACTACAGTCCATGAAATCGCAGAGTAGGACATGACTGTGTGACTTTCACTTTTTTTCATATGTATATTTATTTAAATATTTACATCAGTGAAAATCACATGCATTTAGTTTTAAATTTACCCAAATGGTATACATAATATATCTTGGTGTTATTTTATTATTGTTGTTTAACCATATTTTTCCAATTTAACCTTGCTCCTCTAATAGATCTGGTTACTCATTTGACTGCTGCATGGCAAAGTCTATCTCCAACAGTTTATTGGCATAAAAAAAATGCTAAATTAAATCATCTTGTAAAACTCTCTGATACATGTATAAGACTTCGAGATAAGGGGCAATTTACTTGTTTAAAAAAGTGCCCATTTCCATTCCAGAACCACTGATAAAGCTTACTATATCAAACTTACTATAAAGCTACAATAATCAATACCTTGTGGTATTGGAAAAAGAATAGACAGATATTTATTTATTTATTTATTTTTGCTTTCTTGTCTGTATTCAAGGTCATGTGACTTTGAAAAATAGAATCTGATACTTATTTTCTGTCACCAAGGCTCCACCCACAGCCCACATTTTCTCAAAAACCTGCGGGAGAAGAGAATAAGAATATTCAGTAGCCTGAGCAGATGTTGCTGCCTACTTGTCTTCATCCCCATGCTAATTGAGTGCTAATAGGGAAGTGCTGACTGTTAGATCAAGAGGATACCTGCAAGACTTTAGGCATTTCGCAACCTCAGGTAGAGTAGCAATAAATTCAAAAGTTGAGGAAGTCCATCCACCCTGACACTTCTTGGCTATAGGCTTTTCAGCAACATCATATTTTTTCTTTAATTTCTTTAGTCTTTCTATAAAAGCAGAGGACAGGTATATTTTCCCACGTCATCTAAGAGGAATATTGCCGCAGAAAGCAGGATTTTCTGAGCCAGCATCCACTACATCAGACCCAATGAGTGTGTCTCCTTGTGGTTACATGTATGGCGGTGATCATATAATGCAGAAGAGAATGTGTTAAACAGAGCCATGGTGATCAGTCTACAGTAAGATGCCTTGATTAGAGCTCATCCTTGGAATCTGTACTCAACAAATGATAGATCTCCCAGAAAGATGTCTGAATCTGCTTAGTAGAGACTCTGGGGATGAAGCATGAAACAGTAGATGGGGATCAAGAAGCAGCTGTCAGCTTGAGTACTGCATGCTGGCTGGTGCTGCTAGAGGATATGACTCTGTCATAAAATGAATTTTCAGAGGCCACAATGGCTTGAGTCTCAGGTAGAAGTGTCTGCAGACACCATCAGTTTTCTTTCTGAAGGTACACTCTTTCCTCTGAAGTTCAGTTTTGGTGACATCCACCACATAGGAATTTGTGTTTATTTGATCCCTTCTACAGGTTTTCAAGGGCTCTAGATATTGAACATTTTTCTGAGGTTGTGGCAGGAACCAGTACATAATGCGTTATGAACGATTTTCTGAAACAGAGAAAGAATTATGAAAATTTATATTTTTTGTGCATTTAGTAGTTAGAATATAGAATCTTACTTTGTGTGACTCAGATTAATTTTTATATGAGGATTTATTCATTTTCTTCTTTGATGTACCTTCTCATTTTTGTAATTGCCTATTCACTTAATTCCCCATTTCATAATTAGATTTCCTGATTTTTTTTGTGCGCTTTATAATTCTTTTCATATTCAAGTCAATAAAATGTGTTGATTATATATATTACAGATATATTCTTGTAGTGTGCCAACTTTTCTTTAATTACGTGATTTCAGTCCTTTACAAATCAGAAAGTCATCATTTTGCTGTAGTCAAATACTGTCATTTGGCTCTCCCTCAGTATTTCTGTTGTTGTTCAATCACTAGGTCATATCTGACTCTTTGTGACCTCATGAACTACAGTACAGCAGGCTTCCCTGTCCTTCACTATCTTTCTGACTTTGCTCAGACTCATGCCCATTGAGTTGGTGATGCAATCCAACCATCTCATCCACTGCAGTCCCCTTTCTCCCCCAGCCCTCAATCTTTTCCAGCATCAGGGTCTTTTCCAGTGAGTCAGCTCTTCACAACAGGTGGCAAAGTACTAGAGCTTCAGCATCAGTACAATTAGTTTGTTCTCCTTGCAATCAAAGGGACTCTCAAGAGTCTTCACTATCACCACAGTTTGAAAACATCAGTTTTTTAGTGTTCAGTCTTCTTTATAGTCCAATTCTCACATCCATACATAACTACTGGAAAAATCATAGATTCAATTGACTATACATAACTTTGTCGGCAAAATGATGTCTTCACTTTTTAATATGCTGTCTAGGTTGGTCATAGCTTTCCTTCCAAGGAGCAAGCATCTTTTAATTTCATGGCTGCAGTCACTGATTTTGGAGGCCAAGAAAATAAAATCTGTCACTGTTTCTACATTTCCCCCTTTTATTTGTCATGAAATGATGAGACTGGATGCCATGATCTTCATTTTTTGAAAGTTGAGCTTTAAGCCAGCTTTCCCCTCTAATTTTTCACTCTCCTCAAGAGACTCTTTATTTCCTCTTAGCTTTCTGCCATTAGGGTTGTGTCATCTGCATATCTGAGGTTGTTAATATTTTTCCTGGCAATTTTGATTCCAGCTTGTGAGTCATCCAGCCTGGCTTTTCTCATGATGTCCTCTGCATAGAAGTTAAATAAGTAGGGTGACAATATGCAGCGTTGATGTAGTCCTTTCCCAATTTAGAACCAGTCCATTGTTCCACATCTGGTTCTAACTGTTGCTTCTTGACCTGCATACAGGTTTATCAGACAGAAAATGTATTCTGGAATTCCCATCTCTTTAAGAATTTTCCACAGTTTGTTGTGATCCACTCCACACGGTCAAAGGCTTTAGTCAATGTGCAGAAGTAGATTTTTTTTTTTAATTCCCTTACCTTTTCTATGATCCATCAGATGTTGGAAATTTGATCTCTGGTTCCTCTTTCTTTTCTAAACCCAGCTTGCACATCTGGAATTTCTTGGTTCACGTACTTCTGAAGCCTTACTTGAAGGATTTTGAATGTAATCTTGCTAGCATTTGAAATGAGAGCAATGGTATGGTAATTTGAACATTCTTTGGCATTGCCTTTCTTTAGGATGAAAGGAAAACTGACCTTTTCTAGTCCTGTGGCCACTGCTGAGTTTTCCAGATTTGCTGGCATATTGAGGCAGTACTTTAACAGCATTCATTGTCTTTCAGGATTTTTAAAAGCTCAGCTGGAATTCCATCACCTCCACTAGCTTTCTTAGCAGTAAGGCTTTCTAAGGCCCACTTGACTTCACACTTTAGGGTGTCTGGTTCTATGTGGAGCAGCTTTTTTTCCTGAGTTTTGTACAATTACTCCTTCCCATATCAAATTCCATCTATTAGGAGTACAGGAAGTATGAAGCGAGATGGAGAGACAACCAAGTCACAGCAATGCTAAAACCTGCTGTCACTACTAAGCTGAAGCGACAAAGGGAGGAGGTATTGCCACTTGAAGCCACAGAGGAAAAGGAGGCTTCCAAGTGAAATCCTGGGTTAGCATTGGTAGAGTAAAAACAAGGCTGCCAGTTACATGCAAATTTCAGGTAACAACTGTTCCTCCCAAGAGATCAAAACTGTTAGAAATAAATAGGCCTCTCTTTCTTCCATCCTTCTCCTTTTCTTCTATCCTGCAGTATTTTCTATTGGCTGAACTCAATGAGGAACGAGGTGACAAAGCATCCTAGAAAATACAGCTGATAGAACCGAGGACTTAATCTGAGAACAAATGCGCTGAAAAGCCAGTATGGAATCGTTTCCCCTGGATTTTTAATCAGGGCAATCATCTGTGGCTATTCTACAGATTGGCCTGGTCAATAGGGATTGTTTCTGCCAATCATATCAGTCATTATGGAGTGGAGCTAATGCCAAAGTGTACAATTGAAATCTAGAGTCTGTAGTAAAGTACACAGGAGTCATAAAGACCTACAGATTTACCTTGTAATTACCGATGTGTGCCAATGGGACTGTCTCATTCTTTTAATTCAGTATCCTGAAGATACTGCTAATTTCAAGGACTCACAACTTCTCACAATCAAGAAAAGATGCAATTTTAATAGAAAGCAAAATGCTATGAATTACTGGCCATTTAAATGCTTTCCACGTAACTCATCACCCACAAAATGAGTCCTATTTAGGATTAAATCCTATTGCATGATATTAAACCCTCTTCACATCAAAACAAAACTGAAAGTAAACACCAAAATTTCTTCTATGTAAACTCTAAAGGCTTTGCCTTTTAATTTCTGATATCTAGTTATTTGCTGAATATATTGAGGTTTCTGATCTATGCTAGATAGTACATTTGAGGATTGGGGATAAATTTAAAAAACTTTAATTCCTGACTTTAAGGGATGTGCATATGTGTGTGGTTTTGTGTAAACAACCTACATTAAAACGTTGATGATTTTATTTTTTTAAATACTGCATCAAATATTTCATTTTCCTCTGGGATTATCAAAATATCTGAAATATTTTGTTGTGAAATTAGAAAATAAAAATTTCTGAGTGATATGGCAAATGATAATTCCTTCTACATTGCTGGATTCCATAATGTGTGGCCTCATTTTTGCCTCAGACCATCACTTTTATTATTGATGTTTCATTATGGATTTTGTGGCATTTTTATATGAATCAAATATATTTGAATCAAACACACAACCAAAACAACTTGCAAAGAAAGATGTATTACTTAATTCATTTTAGAGGTCATGCATTAATTCTAGCATTATTAAGTTCATTTGATATTTTTTCTCCAAATTTCCTTGAACAGTGAGTGAGTAGTTTGTGGAGGAAATTTCAATTATGAAATATAATTAGAAAGTACTAAACTTTGGAACAAAGTCACCATTGTAATTTTAAGAAATAATCTGACCCTTAGAATATCTTAAAATTCCACTTTGGAAAAATAACTAAAATGAAATAATTTAATGTTCAAAATTGCTGTTTATCATTTAGTACAATCACTCTGTCTAATGCAACTTCATAGTCTACAGATAAAATATGATTCTTCAACTGTATTACATACTTTTCAGTAAAACAATTTTTTTGGTCATTTTTGCAAAGTGTTATTTGTCCAGTCATGTCCAACTCTTTGCTACACCATGGATTGTAGCCTGCCAAGCTCCTCTGTCCATGGAATTCTCCAGGATAGAATACTGGAGTGGATTGCCATTCCCTTCTCCAGGCGATCTTCCCAACCCAGGGATCAAAGCCGGGTCTCCTGCATTACATGTGGATTGTTTACCATCTGAGCCACCAGGGGAGCCCCATTTCTATCAAAAAATACATCCAATAGTTCTGGATTTTTAAAGCAAATGTGATGGCTTATTCACGTTAAATATAAGACTCCCAAGTGAGAACATTTTAGCAACCCTGTTTGTTTTATTGTGGTGGAAGTCACATAATTATCAAAAATACAATTTTATCCATATTTAACTATACTGTTCAGTGGCACTAAGTCCATTCACATTGGTGTGCAACTCTCACCAGCTTCCATCTTTCAAATTTTTTACCTTCCTAAACTGAAATTCTGTCCCTATTTAACACTAATGCCCCATTCTTCTCCCATCCAACTCCCAGCTCCTGCATCTACCAAAGTACTTTCTGACTCTATGAATTTGACAGTTCTATCTCATGTAAGTGGAATCAAACAGTATTCTTCTGCACCTAATGCAGAAAAGTTATGACCAACCTAGATAGCATATTCAAAAGCAGAGACATTACTTTGCCGACTGAGGTCTGTCTAGTCAAGGCTATGGTTTTTCCAGTAGTCATGTATGAATGTGAGAGTTGGACTGTGAAGAAGGCTGAGCGCCAAAGAATTGATGCTCTTGAACTGTGGTGTTGGAGAAGACTCTTCTGAGTTCCTTGGACTGCAAAGAGATACAACCAGTCCATTCAGAAGGAGATCAACCCTGGGATTTCTTTGGAAGGAATGATGCTAAAGCTGAAACTCCAGTACTTTGCTACTTCATGCAAAGAGTTGACTCATTGGACAAGACTCTGATGCTGGGAGGGATTGGGGACAGGAGGAGAAGGGGACGACAGAGGATGAGGTGGCTGGATGGCATCACTGACTCAATGGACGTGAGTCTGAGTGAACTCTGGGAGTTGGTGATGGACAGGGAGGCCTGGCGTGCTGCAATTCATGGGGTCGCAAAGAGTCACACATGACTGAGTGAGTGAACTGAACTGAACTGAATGTATCCATATATTGAAATACACTTTTAAGGTTAAATTAATATATATCTTAAAGACAGAGTTTACTTTCTTTGCTTCCCCCCCCCCCCACCCTGGTGCTATAGAGTAGCTTCTCATTAGTTATTCATTTTATACATAACAGTGTAAACGTGTCAATCCCAATCTCCCAATTTATTGTCTATATGTTTGTTCTCTATGTCTGTGTTTCTATTTCCGCTTTGCCAATTCGTTCATCTGTACTTTTTTTCTATGTTCTACATATATGCTTCAATATATGATATTTGTTTCTCTCCTTCTGACTTACCCCATTCTGTATGGCAGGTCCATCCATATCTCTACGTCCGTCTGCATCTCTGCAAAGGGCACAGTTTTGTTCCCTTTAATGGCTGAGTAATATTCCATCTTATATATGTATCATGACTTTTTTATCCATTTCTCTGTTGATGAACATTTAGGTTGCTTCCATGTCCTAGGTATTGTAAGTAGTATTGTAGTGAACAATTGGGATGCATGTATTTTTTGAAATTATGGTTTTCTCTTGGTATATGCCCAAGAATGGGATTGCTGGCTTGTACAGTGATTCTATTTTTAGTTTTTTGAAGAACCTCCATACTGTTCTCTATAGTAACTGTATCAATTAACATTCCCATCAACAGTATTAGAGGGTTCCATTTTATCTACACCCTCTCCAGCATCTATGTTTATAGATTTTTTGATGATGGCCATTCTGACTGGTATGAAGTGATACCTCAATATAGTTTTGATTAGCATATTTCTAATAATTAGTAATATTGAGTATCTTTCCATGTGCTTCTTGGGCATCTGTATGTCGTACTGGAGACCTGACCTTTTAGGTCTTCCTCCCATTTATTGGAATGGGTTGTTTGTTTTTTAGTGTTGAGCTGTTTGAGCTGTTTGTATATTTGGGAGATTAACCCCTCATCAGTTGCATGGTTTGCAAATATTTACTCCCATACTTAGGGATTTTTTTTGTTTGTTTATGATTTCCTTCACTGTGCAAAATCTTTTGAGTTTAATTAGGACCCATTTGTTTGGTTTTGTTTTTGTTTGCATTAATCTAAGATGTGAGTTAATAAAGATCTTGCTATGTGTTCTGCCTATGTTTTTCAGTTCAGTTCACTCACTCAGTCATGTCTGACTCTCTGTGACCCCATGAACCGCAGCATGCCAGGCCTCCCTGTCCATCTCCAACTCCCGAAGTTCACCCAAACTCATGTCCATAGAGTGAGTCAGTGATGCCATCCAGCCATCTCATCCTCTGTCATTCCCTTTCTCCTCCTGCCTCCAATCCCTCCCAGCATCAGAGTTTTTTCCAATGAGTCAACCCTTCGCATGAGGTGGCCAAAGTACTGGAGTTTCAGCTTTAGCATCATTCCTTCCAAAGAACACCTAGAACCAATCTCTTTTAGAATGGACTGGATGGATCCCCTTAGCCTTTTATAATATCTGGCCATGTATTTAGGTCTTTAACCCATTTTGAATTCATTTTTGTGTAAGGTATTAGGGAGTGTTATTGTTGCTATTCTTCAGTCACTAAGTCATGTCCAACTCCTTGCAACCCCATGGATTGCAGCACACAAGTCTTCCCTGTCCTTCACTATCTCCTAAAGTTTGCTCAAACTCATGTCCATTGAGACAGTGGTGCTGTCCAATTATCTCATTGTTTGTACCCCTTCTTTTCCTGCCCTCACTTTTTGTCATCATCTGGATCTTTTCCAATAACCCAGCTCTCTCCTTACATTAGCTAGCCAGTGTATTGGAGCTTCAGCTTCAGCATCACTCTGTGCATCACTCTGCATCAATTTCCTTTTCAGTTCAGTTCAGCAGCTCAGTCATATCTGACTCTTTGCAACCCAATGGACTGGAGCACACTAAGTCTCCCTGTCCATCACCAACTCCTGGAGCTTGCTCAAACTCATGTCCATTGAGGTGGTGATGCCATCCAACCATCTCATCCTCTGTCACCCCCTTCATCTCCCACCTTCAGTCTTTCCCAGCATTGGAGTCTTTTCCAATGAGCCAGTTCTTCCCATCAGATGGCCAAAGTATTGGAGTTTCAGCTTCAGCATCAGTCCTTCAAATGAATATTCAGGACTCATTTCCTTTAGGATGGACTGGTTGGATCTCCTTGCAGTCCAAGGGACTCTCAAGAGTCTTTTCCAGCCCCACAATTCAAAAACATCATTTTTTTCCCCCACTCAGCCTTCTTTAAGGCACAACTCTCACATTTGTTCATAACTACTGGAAAAATCATAGCTTTTTCTATAAAAGTCATACAGGTCATGGTTGACAAGGTGATGTCTCTGCTTTTTGATATGCTGTCTAGTTTTATCATAGTTTTTCTCCCAAGGAATAAGTGTCTTTTAATTTCGTGGCAGCAGTCATTATCCACAGTGATTTTGGAGCTCAAGAAAATAAAATCCTTCCCTGTTTCCACTTTTTTTGCATCTCTTTAAGTGACACAACTGGATGCCACGATCTTAGTTTTTTATATGTAGAGTTTTAAGCCACCTTTTTCACTCTCCTCTTTCACTCTCATAAAAAAGACTTTTTTGTTCCTCTTTAATTTCTGTCATTAGAGTGGTATCATCTGCAAATCTGAGGTTGTTGATATTTCTTCTGGCAATTTTGATTCTAGTGTGTGATTCATCCTGTCTGGTATTTCTAATGATGTACTCTGCTTATAAGTTAAATAAGCAGGGTGACAGTATACAGGCTTGTGTACTGCTTTCCCAAATTGTAACCTATCTGTTGTTCCATGTCCATTTCTAACTGTTGCTTCCTGACCTGCATACAGGTTTCTCAAGAGGCAGGTCAGGTGGTCTGGTATTTCCATCCTTGAAGAATTTTCCACAGTTTATTGTGATCCACACAATCAAAGGCTTTCACAAAGTCAATGAAGCAGAAGTAGATGTTTTTCTGGAATTCCCTTGCTTTTTCTATGATTCATCAGATGTTGGCAATTTGATGTCTGGTTTCTCTGCCTTTCTGAGTCCAGCTTGTACAACTGGAAGTTATTGGTTCAAGTATCCCTGAAGCCTAGCTTAAAGGGTTTTGAGCATTATCTTGCTAGCATGTGAAATGAGTGCAATTGTATGGTAGTTTGAACATTCTTTGGCATCGCCTTTTCTTTTAGATTGGAGTGAAAACTGACCTTTTTCAATCTGCGGCCCCTGATGAGTTTTCCAAATTTGCTGGCATAATGAGTGGACACTATAACAGCATTATTTCTTAGGATTTAAAATAGTTCAGCTGAAATTCGAACACCTCCACTATCTTTGTTCATCATAATACTTCCTGAGGATCACTTGACTTCACACTCTAGTATGTCTGGCTCTAGGCATTGATCAGACCATTTTGGTTATCTGGGTCATTAAGACCTTTGTGTATTTCTTCTGTGTATCCTTGCCACCTCTTTTTAATCTTTTATACTTCTGTTAGATCCTTGCCATTTTTGTCCTTTATTTTGCCCATCTTTGTATGAAATGTTCCTTTGATGTCTCCAATTTTCTTGAATAGATCTCTACTCTTTCCCATTCTATTGCTTTCCTCTATTTCTTTGCACTTAAGAAGGCTTTCTGATCTCTCCTTGCTATTCTTTGGAACTCTGCATTGTGTTGGATATATCTTTCCCTTTCTTCTGTGCCTTCTGCTTCTCTTCTCCTCTCAGCCCATTTGTAAGCCCTCCTCAGACAACTATTTTGCCTTCTTCCATTTATTTTTCTTTGTGATGGTTTTGGTCACCGCCTCCTGTGCAATGTGCAAACCTCCATCCATAGTTCTTTGGGTACTCTATAAGATCCAATTCCTTGAATTTATTTGTCACTTCCTCTGTGTAATCATAAAGGATTTTATTTAGGTCAAGCTTGAATGACACACACTGCTGACACACACTTCCACAGGGGACCTTCAGACATACTCACAGGCAGAGCTGGTTCAGTCTCTTGTGGGATCACTGATACTTTCCCCTAAGTCCTGGTGTGTACAAGGTTTTGTTTGTGCCTTTTTTTAAAGTGTTTCTCCTAGTCCTGTGGAAGTTCTGACATTGAATCCTGCTATACTTCAAAGTCAGCTTCCCTGGGGATTTCCAGTCCCTTTACCAGATCCCCAGGTTAGGTAGTCTGATGTGGGGCCTAGAACCTTTGCAACTGTGTGAGAACTTCTTTGGTATTATCATTCTCAAGTTGGTATGTCACCCAGCTGGCAGGTATAGGATCTGATTTTAGTGTAATTGTGCCCTCCTACCATCTCATTCCAGCTTCTCCTTTGTCCTTGGAGGTGGGGTTTCTTTTCAGTGGGTTACAGCATACTCCTTTCCATGTTTTGTTTTTGTTTTTGTTTTTGTTTTTCTGTCAGCTAGTTGCATTTTTGGTGTTCTCATGGAGAAGATGAGTGCATGTCCTTCTACTCCACCATCTTGTTTGTGCATAGGGAGTGTTCTGATTTTATTCTTTTACATGTAACTGTCCACCGAAGAATTGATGCTTTTGAACTGTGGTGTTGGAGAAGACTCTTGAAGAGTCCCTTGGACTGCAAGGAGATCCAACCAGTCCATTCTGAAGGAGATCAGTCCTGGGTGTTCTTTGGAAGGAATGATGCTAAAGCTGAAACTCCAGTACTTTGGCCACCTCATGCAAAGAGTTGACTCATTGGAAAAGACTCTGATGCTGGGAGGGACTGGGGGCAGGAGGAGAAGGGAACGATAGAGGATGAGGTGGCTGGATGGCATCACTGACTCGATGGACATGAGTCTGAGTGAACTCCAGGAAGCCTGGCGTGCTGCGATTCATGGGGTTGCAAAGAGTCGGACACAACTGAGCGACTGAACCGAACTGTCCAGCTTTCCCAGTGTGACTTACTGAAGAGACTTTTTTCTCCATTGTATATTTTTGCCTCCTTTGTCATAGATTAGGTGACCATATGTAGTTGGGCTTATCTCTGGGTTTTCTATCCTCTTCCATTGATCTATACCTTTTAATATCATTAAAGCATATTCATCCTGGATCAGGACATATTTATGTACTGCTTTGCTTTGTTAAGGAATAGTGAATCCAGCAGCAGTCTCATCTCATACATTTCAAGTTGAGCTAATGATGCTGAAAATGTATTTTTTAGGGAATTGATATTTTCCTATATTAATTTCCATATTATATCAAATGAACATATAGACATTTTGTTGCTGTTTTTCAGTCAGTAAGTCATGTCTGACTCTTTTGTGACTCCATGGACTGTAGACCACCAGGCTCCCCTGTCTATGGATTTCCCAGGCAAGAATACTGGAGTGGGTTGCCATTCCCTTCTCCCTGGGACCTACCCAACCAGGGATCAAATGCATGCCTCCTGCATGGGCAGGTGGATTCTTTACCACTGAGCCACCAGGGAAGCCCATATAGACATTTACAAAAACATAAATGTTAAACTTGATATACTGGGAATTAAATAATAAATGCAGATGGTGTTCCAGTTAACAACTTTTGCCCTTTTGAAAGGGTATAAAATGGAATGATTTTATCTTTTAGTGTGGCAGGTAAGATCCATTTTGAAAATCCAGGGTAAAAATGTTTCTTCTATAATCACGTTAAGGCAATAATCAAAGAAATATGTTATCTCTGAAAAGTCAAGGAGAAAACAGGTGATACAGGTTTTTCTTTTGTTTTTCTATTTAAGCCTGTATTTCTATTTTTTTTTTCCTTCTGCAAAACAATAAGGAAGAAAGGTGTCTTTCAGTTCTTTCATTCCCTATGTCTAGTAGAATTAATATGCTATAGTTTGTGCCCTCAAACTCACACAAACTATTACAAGTTGGAAAAATATTTTGATTTCTGAGCAGCGTCAAACATTTCAAATCAAATGTTAAAGTCTTGTAGACCACTTCTGTGATTAATTTCAAATAGCAGAACTGATGTTATGACTACCTTTTAGAGTTTGAAGTGCTACTAAATTGATAAGGATATCCAGTATTGTGACACTGAGCCTACTGAATTACTCCAAAGGCTTGGTCAGAGAATGGAATCCAGTATATTTTCAATAAATTTGTGTGTTGTATTTTATATAAAAGAATTTCTCAAAAGTAACTTATGAAAGTACTAAAAGATATACAAATCTGACTTAAAAATCAAAATAATAGAAAGGTTAATCTAGAAAGGAAAATAGATATTTTAAAAATCACCAGATTCAGGTCACACAGAGTTTATAGAAAGAGCTGAGAAAGTTCAACCCCATTAAAAACAAGACTATTAAAAAATGTTCAGAATGATTTTAAACACTTTCTACATTATTTTTAAAAGCCCACATAATGAGAAATGTTAAGTTTATTCCTGCTTAGGTTTTAAAGTGTAATTCAGTTCAGTTCAGCCGCTCAGTCATGTTCGACTCTTTGCGACCCCATGAATCGCAGCACGCCAGGAATCCCTGTCCATCACCATCTCCCGGAGTTCACAGAAATAAAAATACAATTTTAAATGAATACAAATAAACAATATTTAACAATCAATATAAATAGTGTATTTGACAGACTATGATAAGATGCAGATAAGAAGTCAATAACTAGAAAGCCACAATAAAAATAAAATCAAAGAAACATGGACATCACCAGATGGTCAACACCAAAATCAGATTGATTATATTCTCTGCAGCAAAAGACGGAGAAGCTCTATACAGTCAACAAAAACAAGACCAGGAGCTGACTGCGGCTCAGATCATGAACTCCTTATTACCAAATTCAGACTGAAATTGAAAAAAACAGGGAAAACCGCTAGACCATTCAGGTATGACCTCAATCAAATCCCTTATAAATATACAGTGGAAGTGAGAAATAGATTTAAGGGACTAGATCTGATAGATAGAGTGCCTGATGAACTATGCAATGAGATTCATGACATTGTACAAGAGACAGGGATCAAGACCATCCCCATGGAAAAGAAATGCAAAAAAGCAAAATGGCTGTCTGGGGAGGCCTTACAAATAGCTGTGAAAAGAAGAGAACCAAAAAACCAAGGAGAAAAGGAAAGATAAATGCAGAGTTACAAAGAATAGCAAAAAGAGATAAGAAAGCCTTCTTCAGCGATCAATGCAAAGAAATAGAGGAAAAGAACAGAATGGGAAAGACTAGAATTCTCTTCAAGAAAATTAGAGATACCAAGGGAACATTTCGTGCAAAGATGTGCTCAATAAAGGACAGAAATGGTATGGACCTAACAGAAGCAGAAGATATTAAGAAGAGGTGGCAAGAATACACAGAAGAACTGTACAAAAAGGATCTTCATGACCCGGATAATCATGATGGTGTGATCACTCATCTAGAGCCAGACATTTTGGAATGTGAAGTCAAGTGGGTCTTAGAAAGCATCACTACAAACAAAGCTAGTGGAGGTGATGGACTTCCAGTAGAGCTATTTCAAATCCTGAAAGATGATGCTGTGAAAGTGCTGCACTCAATATGCCAGCAAATTTGGAAAACTCAGCAGTGGCCACAGGACTGGAAAAGGTCAGTGTTCATTCCAATTCCAAAGAAAGGCAATGCCAAAGAATGCTCAAACTACCGCACAATTGCACTCATCTCACACGCTAGTAAAGTAATGCTCAAAATTCTCCAAGCCAGGCTTCCGCAATACATGAACCGTGAACTTCCTGATGTGCAAGCTGGATTTAGAAAAGGCAGAGGAACCAGAGATCAAATTGCCAACATCTGCTGGATCATGGAAAAAGCAAGAGAGTTCCAGAAAAACATCTATATCTGCTTTATTGACTATGCCAAAGCCTTTGACTGTGTAGATCACAATAAGCTGTGGAAAATTCTGAAAGAGACGGGAATACCAGACCACCTAAACTGCCTCTTGAGAAATCTGTATGCAGGTCAGGAAGCAACAGTTAGAACTTGACATGGAACAACAGATTGGTTCCAAATAGGAAAAGGAGTGTGTCAAGGCTGTATAGTGTCACCCTGCTTATTTAACTTCTATGCAGAGTACATCATGAGAAACGCTGGACTGGAAGAAACACAAGCTGGAATCAAGATTGCCAGGGAAAATATCAATAACCTGATACGCAAATGACACCACCCTTATGGCAAAAAGTGAAGAGGAGTTAAAAAGCCTCTTGATGAAATTGAAAAAGGAGAGTGAAAAAGTTGGCTTAAAACTCAACATTCAGAAAACGAAGATCATGGCATCTGGTCCAATCACTCCATGGTAAATAGATAGGAAACAGTGGAAACAGTGTCAGACTTTATTTTGGGGGGATCCAAAATCACTGCAGATGGTGATTGCAGCCATGAAATTAAAAGACGCTTTCTTCTTGGAAGAAAAGTTATGAGCAACCTAGATAGCATATTCAAAAGCAGAGACATTACATTTCTGACTAAGGTCTGTCTAGTCAAGGCTATGGTTTTTCCTGTGGTCACGTATGGATGTGAGAGTTGGACTGTGCACCAAAGAATTGATGCTTTTGAACTGTGGTGTTGGAGAAGACTCTTGAGAGTCCCTTGGACTGCAAGAAGATCCAACCAGTCCATTTTGAAGGAGATCAACCCTGGGACTTCTTTGGAAGGAATGATGCTAAAGCTGAAGCTCCAGTACTTTGGCCACCTCATGCGACGAGTTGACTCATTGGAAAAGACTTTGATGCTGGGAGGGATTGGGGGCAGGAGGATAAGGGGACGACAGAGGATGAGATGGCTGAATGGCATCACTGACTAGATGGACGCAACTCTGAGTGAACTCCGGGAGTTGGTGATGGACAGGGAGGCCTGGCGTGCTGTGATTCATGGGATCGCAAAGAGTTGGACACGACTGAGCGACTGAACTGAACTGAAGATATTAAATGGATTTTATAGTAATATTCATATGAATATTAAATTAATTCATAAGGGAATAACATAACCTGAAATACAAAAGTATAAAATAGAAAAGCAAAGCCCAATTACATTGTAAGGAATTAAGATTAAAACTATTACATACATTGAAAGAAATTACGATGCATTTGTAAAGAGATATCATTCATGCCCTTTGACATCTATAAAGACACAAAGCAAAGACACTCTTTTTTAGAAATAAAAATATATATTAGAAAGTGAAAAGATCTACCACATTATTTCTACCCAGAAGTGTAAATTTCCTGTTAAAAAGCATTATTTCCCAGATGTTATCAGTGATTTAAACCATCCAAGACCTTGAAGAGAGATAATAGAAACATTATTAGCAGGGGTTGATAGTAAAGTTATGTGTAAAAATATTCAAGGCACACTGTCTTATTTGCTTTCACATGTTTTGCTTCATTGATTTGCATGACTTTCCCTGTAGGAGGATTAGGCTTCCTCATCCTGAATTCAGGAATAGTCAATGTCCTGCTTTGGTGATGAAATGCCACACGAGATGAAATGATGGTTGTCATTTCTGAGCATATAATTAAATCTGAAACTTTGTCATGGCAACCTCTGATGCTTCAGATAGAGACTGTTCATCATTCTAGGGCAGCAATGGAGGTGAGATGAGATAATTCACAGTTGAAAATGACGAACAGGTCATAGGTGGTAAAAATGAACTTTTTTTCTAAGCCTTTGAGACCTACAGAGGAGTAATGAGCCTTTGAGATCTAGGGAGAGGGGATGTCATCTTTTTATACAACTTAACCAAACCTATCTGGCTAAGCACAATATATCAAAGAAATGGAAATAAGCAAGAAATTAGAGGTCAACATATATACATCACAGAAACATATTATGGTTAAAACTGCAAAACAAAACAAATAACCTCCCAATAGAGATAAATTATTAACAACCTCTGTACCCTGAATAGCATGATAAAACAAGGTATAATAAAAATGTTCTTAATGTTCAGAAGCAACAGAAAGGAACACAAGCAATGTAATAAGTTCAGTTCAGTCGCTCAGTCATGTCCGACTCTTTGCGAACCCACAGGCTGCATCACACCAGGATTTGCTGTCCATCACCAACTCCTGGACCTCGCTCAAACTCATCTCCATCAAGTCAGTGATGCCATCCAACCGTCTCATCCTTTGTCATCCCCTCTCCTCCTGCCTTCAATCTTTCCTAGCATCAGGGTCTTTTCCAATGAGTCAGTTCTTCCCATCAGGTGGCCAAAGTATTGAAGTTTCAGCTTCAGCATCAGTCCTTCCAATGAAAGTTCAGGACTGATTTTCTTTATGACTGACTGGTTTGATCTCCTTGCAGTCCAACGGACTCTCAAGAGTCTTCTCCATTGCCACAGTTCAAAAGCATCAATTCTTTAGCGCCCAGCTTTCTTTATTGTCCAACTCTCACATCCACACATGACTACTGGAAAACCCATAGCTTTGACTAGACAGACTTTGCTGGCAAAGTAATGTCTCTGCTTTTTAATATGCTGTTTATGTTGGTCACAGCTTTTCTTCCAAGTAGCAAGCATCTTTTAACTTCATGGCTGCAGTCACCATTTGCAGTGATTTTTGGAGCCCAAGAAAATGAATTTTGTCACTGTTTCCATTGTTTTCCCACCTATTTGCCATGAAGTGATGGGACCAGATGCCATGATCTTAGTTTTCTGGATGTTGAGTTTTAAGTCAGTTTTTTAAACTCTCCTATTTCACTTTCATCAAGAGGCTCTTTAGTTCTTCTTTGCTTTCTGCCATAAGTGTGGTGTTATCTGTATAGCTGAGGTTATTGATATTTCTCCCTGCAATCTTGATTTCAAGTTATGCTTCATCCAGCCAGCATTTTGCATAATGTTTTCTGCATATAAGTTAAATAAGGAGGGTAGCAACATATAGCCTTGAAGTACTCTTTTGCCAATTTGGAACCAGTCTGTTGTTCCATGCTCAGTTCTAACTGTTGCTTCTTGACCTGCATATAGATTTCTCAGGAGGCAGGTAAGATGGTCTGGTATTCCCATTTCTTGAAGAATTTTTTCCACAGTTTGTTGTGATCCACAGAGTCAAAGGCTTTGGCATAGTCAATAAAGCAGAAGTAGATGTTTTTCTGGAACTCTCTTGCTTTTCATATGATCCAGTATGTTGGCAATTTGATCTCTGGTTCCTTTGCCTTTTCTAATCCAGCTTGAACATCTGGAAGTTCTCAATTCACCTATTGTTGAATCCTGGCTTGGAAAATTTTGAACATTACTTTGCTAGTGTGCAAGATGAGTGCAATTATGCAATAGTTTGAACATTCTTTGCCATTGCCTTTCTTAAGGATTGGAATGAAAACTGACGTTTTCCAATCCTGTGGCCACTGCTGAACTTTCCAAATTTGCTTGCATATTGAGTACATCATTTTAACAGCAACATCTTTCAGGACTCGATATAGCTCAGCTGAAATTCTATCATTCCCACTAGCTTTGTTCATAATAATGTAATATTTGTTTGTAATAATGTTATAAGTTAGTAACACTATTTTCAATATCTAATTGGTTAGTTATTGAAAATGTCTTAGAGTGGCCTGTTAGAAAAAACATAGACTGGTTGACTTAAAAACAACAGAAATTTATTTTGCATAGTTCTGAAGCCTGGAAGTTTGAGATTCTGGTGCAAGTAAGGTCAAGTTCTGGTGAGAACACTCTTCTGGATTTCAGACTGTTAGCTCTGCTTTATGTCACATGGCAGAGATCAGCAAAAGGAAGCAAGCTATCTGTGACACTTCCAAGGACACTAATTCAATTCATGGGGGTTCTAGTCTCATGGCTTCATATAATTCTAATTGCATCCTAAAGTCTTCAAACCCTAATTCTATCACATGGGGGTTAGGATTTCAATATATGAATTTTGGGGGGTGGATACAAATATTCAGTTCATCACAAAAACTAAAGGTACTAAAGTTGAAACTGAAATTACAAAGGTTAACACAACAAATTTATATCACACTGACCTAAATGCACAATAAATCTAGATGAATAAATCTTAACTGTTAAAAACCATTTTACCTTAATATGGTCCTATAATATGTATAAGCTGGACCTTAATTTCTTCCTTGTTTGCATTATATATATATATATATATATATATATATATATATATATATATATGGTAAGCCAGATAATTTGCTTAAACTGTACAAAAATGACCCTCCCACATCTCAAATAGGCATTTGAGAAATTAGTATATAATAAATAACATGGTGCTCAAAGGGAGTTAAAATGTCAATTATTGACTACTTCTAAAATGATTTTTAAAATGAGAATAGCATTTAAAATGCATGAATGTGGCTTATTGTTTATATTATAGAAAATCTTACAGTCTTTAATTATATTGAAGTAATATATCTGAAAGAATAAAAAAATAAAGAATACATAATTACATAAAAGTAAAAAAATTAAATTGTTATAAAGGACAGCAAAAGAATAGCGTTGAAGTTTAAAGTATTTCCTTTAAACTAAAGAAAATAAGCAAGAACCATGCGAAAAGATAAAAACTCTTAAAAAGCACCATGTGTAGAACAATATATTGATTATTTTTAAAAATTGTTGTCAAATCACCACTTTTACCACAGAAACTTCACTTTATACAAGAGATTGTTCAAAACTAACCCGTTCTTGACTAAAAGCAAACTTAATTATTGAATCATTTCTCAAGTCTACTCAGTTCAGTTCAGTCCCTCAGTCATGTCCAACTTTTTGTAACCCCGTGAACCGCAGCACACCAGGCCTCCCTGTCCAATGCCAACTCCCAGAGGCCACCCAAACCCATGTCCATCAAGTCGGTGATGCCATCCAACCACATCATCCCCTGTCGTCCCCTTCTCCTCAGGCCCTCAATCTTTCCCAGCAACAGGAACTTTTCAAATCAGTCAGCTCTTTGCATCAGGTGGCCGATGTATTGGAGTTTCAGCTTCAATATCAGTCCTTCCAATGAACACCCAGGACTGATCCCCTTTAGATAGACTGGCTGGATTTCCTTGCAGTCCAAGGGACTCTCAAGAGTCTTCTCCAGCACCATAGTTCAAAAGCATCAATTCTTTGGCACTCAGATTTTTTTATAGTTCAACTCTCACATCCATATATGGCCACTGGAAAAACCATAGCCTTGACTACATGGACCTTTGTTGGCAAAGTAATGTCTCTGCTTTTTCATATGCTGTCTAGGTTGATCATAACTTTCCTTCCAAGGGGTAAGTCTCTTTTAATTTCATGGCTGCAGTCACATCTACAGTGATTTTGGAGACGAGAAAAATAAAGTCAGCCACTGTTTCCACTGTTTCCCCATCTATTTGCCATGAAGTGATGGGACTGGATGCCATGATCTTAGTTTTCTGAAGGTTGAGCTTTAAGCCAACTTCTTCACTCTCCTCTTTCACTTTTATCAAGAGGCTTTTTAATTCTTCTTCACTTTCTGCCATAAGGGTGGTGTCATCTGCATATCTGAGGTGATTGATATTTCTCCTGGCAATCTTGATTCCAGCTTGTGCTTCCTCCAGCCCAGTGTTTCTCATTATATACTCTGCATTGAAGTTTAATAAGCAGGGTGACAATATACAGCCTTGACGTACTCCTTTTCCTATATGGATTCAGTCTGTTGTTCCATGTCCAGTTTTAACTGTTGCTTCCTGACCTGTGTATAGGTTTCTCAAGAGGCGGGTCAGGTGGTCTGGTATTCTCATCGCTTTCAGAATTTCCCACAGTTTATTGTGATCCACACAGTCAAAGGCTTCGGCATAATCAATAAAGCAGAAATAGATGTTTTTTTCTGGAACTCTTTTGCTTTTTGATGATCCAGTGGATGTTGGCAATTTGATCTCTGGTTCCTCTGCCTTTTCTAAATCCAGCTTGAACATCTGGAAGTTCATGGTTCACGTATTGCTGAAGCCTGGCTTGGAGAATTTTGAGCATTACTTTACTAGCATGTGAGATGAGTGAGGTTGTGTGGTAGTTTGAGCATTCTTCGGCATTGCCTTTCTTTGGTATTGGAATGAACACTGACCTTTTCCAGTCCTGTGGCCACTGCTGAGTTTTCCAAATTTGCTGGCATATTGAGTGCAGCACTTTCACAGCATCATCTTTCAGGATTTGAAATAGCTCTACTGGAATTCTATCACCTCCACTAGCTTTGTTCATAGTGATTCTTCCTAAGGCCCACTTGACTTCACATTCCAGGATGTCTGGCTCTAGGTGAGTGATCACACCATCGTGATTATCTTGGTCATGAAGATCTTTTTTGTACAGTTCTTCTGTGTATTCTTGCCACCTCTTCTTAATATCTTCTGCTTCTGTTAGGTCCATACAATTTCTGTCTTTGATTGAGCCCATCTTTGCATGAAATGTTCCCTTGGTATCTCTAATTTTCTTGAAGAGATCTCTAGTCTTTCCCATTCTGTTCTTCTCCTCTATTTCTTTGCATTGATCGCTGAAGAAGGCTTTCTTATCTCTTCTTGCTATTCTTTGGAACTCTGCATTTAGATGCTAATATCTATCCTTTCTCCTTTGCTTTTCATTTCTCTTCTTTTCACAGTTGTTTGTAAGGCCTCCCCAGACAGCCATTTTGCTTTTTTGCATTTCTTTTCCATGGGGATGGTCTTGATCCCTGTCTCCTGTACAATGTCATGAACCTCATTGCATAGTTCATCAGGCACTCTATCTATCAGATCTAGGCCCTTAAATCTATTTCTCACTTCCACTCTATAATCATAAGGGATTTGATTTAGGTCATACCTGAATGGTCTAGCGGTTTTCCCTACTGTCTTCAGTTTGAGTCTGAATTTGGTAATAAGGAGCTCAGATCTGAGCCACAGTCAGCTCCTGGTCTTGTTTTTGTTGACTGTATAGAGCTTCTCCATCTTTGGCTGCAAAGAATATAATCAATCTGATTTCGGTGTTGACCATCTGGTGATGTCCATGTGTAGAGTCTTCTCTTGTGTTGTTGGAAGAGGGAGTTTGCTATGACCAGTGCATTTTCTTGGCAAAACTCTATTAGTCTTAGCCCTGCTTCATTCCACACTCCAAAGCCAAATTTGCCTGTTATTCCAGGTGTTTCTTGACTTCCTACTTTTGCATTCCAGTAAAGAATATTTCAATCTGATTTTGGTATTGATCATCTGGTGATGACCATGTGTAGAGTCTTCTCTTGTGTTGTTGGAAGATAGTGTTTGTTATGACCAGTGTGTTCTCTTGGCAGAACTCTATTAGCCTTTGCCCTGCCTCATTCCATATTCCAAGGCCAAATCTGCCTGTTACTCCAGGTGTTTCTTGTCTTCCTATTTCTGCATTCCAGTCCCCTATATTGAAAAAGACATCTGTTTTGGGTGTCATATTAATCAATTGAAAATACAAATTTTACTTGTTGAATCCAGAAGAGAATTGGAGAAATGGAAATTGCAATGTAAAAATAATTGCCAAGAACTTGGTCTCTCTCTATCCATCCGTTTGTCTATCTATATACTAAAACACCCAATAAAACCTGGTGGGGTTGTAAGGATTGCCAGTAAACAATATTTTTGCTTTGGCAGTAGCTGTTACAACTTTTAACATTAATAGTGGATCACAGAAAACTTGAACATGAGATTACTTTTATGCTCTGAAATTCTACCTCTTAAAAATGAATCTCAGGAAAATATTTATGCTTATTTGTACATCAACATAATTAAGTTTATTGAGTTGAAATGTGACTAATAGTTCAGAAGGTTTTATGTGATTACATTTTACTCATTTCTTTAGAGAAAATATTCACATTGTTATTTTAAAAATTAATAAAACTGATTAGAAATTTTACATTTAAGATAATTTTAACAATAATAATGAAAACACTGAAACATAATGTTATGCAACACAAGTGACATGCCGTCGTAAGTTTTACAGTTATGACAATAGCCAACCCAGTAGCTGTCACTTTTCTCTAATATTTATCGCTTCTCTTAATGCATATGACACACTGACATGATGGCTGCTGGGGTATCAGCAGATGAATATACATGGTATATAATAGTATATGAAGTGGAGTGTGAGTCGCTCAGTCGTATCTGACTCTCTGAGACCCCATGAACTGTAGCCCAATATGCTCCTATGTCTGTGGGATTTTCCAGGCAAGAATACTGGAGTGGGTTGCCATTCCCTTCTCCAGGGCTTCCTGACCCAGGGCTCGAACCCAGGTCTCCTGCATTGCAAGCATATACATAATATAAACTAGTTTTACTGAGTTAACTATTTCAATGTAGACATTAATCAAAATTAAATTTCTCACATGTTCTAGGACATTGTTCTAGTAATTTCCAAGTTTTTCTTTCATGATATCACTTTGTTGCCTCTATACCTGAACTTTTGTCCAGTAAAGAGACAAAGACATGCAGGGAGAGAGGGGCAGAGAGAGAACTACTCCTGACCCTCAAGTGTTAATGCTCCTTCTTAGAAGGATTAATTTTATGTTTCTCTTGAGTTACTTTTTTCTCATTCTTACTTGAAAATATCATGTTATTTAATTGTTCTTATCAAAGTTGTCAATGGTCAATGCACATTTATTGCACTGGACATGTCTGCCTCCTTTGATCCAGGTGATCAAGCTCTTGCCCTTTAAATATTAACTTTGGTTGGCTTACACAGCACCAAAGTTACACTTACTTTCTCCTCTCTCTCAATCTCTCCTTCTTTTCACCATGACCTCTAACCATTAACATACCCCATATCTATATCCTTGGAATTCTTTCTCTGCAATTACATTTTTATGACCTCAACCCTAGGGTATCCCTCCATTTATTTAGATTATCTTTAAATTTTCTCAGTAATTTAAAATTTCTGTGTAGAAGTCCTATGTAACCATTGTTAGATTTATTCCTTCACATTAAATTTTTTTTTGTATTAAAATATAGGTTTTTGCTTATTGTTTTATTTTCCAAGTGTTTCTTCCTGGCATAAAAATACAATTAATTTTGAATATCAATTTCTTATGTGGGATCTTGGCTCAATTTATTTATTGATTATAACAGTGCCCCATAATTTCTTTTGAATTTTCTGTGTATTTGATGGTCTAATCTATGTATATGTTGTTGTTCAGTCGCTCAGTTTTGTACAACTCTTTGTGACTCCATGGACTGCAGCACACCAGGCTTCCCTGTCCCTCACTATCTCCCAAATTTGCCCAAGTTCATGTCCATTGCATCAGCGATGCCGTTCAACTGTCTCATCCTCTGATACCCTCTTCTTCTTCCCTCAATCTTTCTCACCATCATGGGCTCTTCCAATGAGTCAGCTGTTTGCATCAGGTGACCAAAATACTGGAACTTCAGCATCAGTCCTTCTAATGAGTATTCAGGTTTAATTTCCTTTAAGATTAACTTATTTGATCTCCTTGCTGTCCAAGGGAATCTCCAGAGTCTTCAGCACCACAGGTTGAAGGCATCAATCCTTTGGTGCTCTGCCTTCTTTATGATCCAGCTTTCACAATCGTATGTGACCATTGGAAAGACCATATCCTTGACTATATGGACCTTTGTTAGCAGAGTAATGTCTCTGCTTTTCAACCCACTGTCTAGATTTGTCATAGTTTTCCTGCCAAGACACAATCATCTGATTTCACAGCTGCAGTCACCATCGTCATTAATTTTAGAGCACAAGAAGAGGAAATCTGTCAGTACTTCCACCTTTTCCACCTCTATTTGCCTTGAAGGAATGGGGCCAGATGCCGTGATTGTACTCTTTATAATGTTTTGTTTTAAGCCAGCATTTTCAATCTCCTCCTTTACCCTTATCAAGAGGATCTTTAGTTCCTCTTTGCTTTCTGCCTTTAAAATGATATCATCTACATAACTGAGGTTGTGATGTTTCTCCCACCTATCTTGATTCCAGTTTGTAACTCATCCAGCCCAGCAATTCTCTGATGTGCTCTGTGTATAGGTTAAATAAACAGGGTGACAACAGACAGCCTTGTCATACTGCTTTCTCAATTCTTTCTCCATCTATGTATAACAACCATTAAAAAAAGAGAATAATTTCTTTTGAATTATTGCATTTGCTTTGACTTCTACAACAATATAAACTAGAAATGCTGACAATAGTCATGTTCATTTCAATCTTGACCTCAAATTATATACATCAACATTAATTAATACAATATTTTTGGTTTGTTTTTCTTTATCTCTGCTCACATTAGGAGTTCCACTCTACTTCCAGTTTAAGACATTTCATTTTGAACAGATATTAAATATTATATAACTATTTTTCTGACTGATTGAGATAATATTTATTATGAGAGTCTTTTATTCTCTCATGTTGTTTAATTACATTGACTGATTTAAAAAATTTGAGCCAAACTTTCATTGCTTGAGAAAATTCGGATTGGTTTTGGGGTGTTATCTTTTTATAATTTTGTTGTATTCAAAGTGTTACTATTTTCCTTATAATTGCTCTTTCTATTCCCATAACTGAAATTGAAATTCAATTATATATAATCTTAATATCTTTGTCAGGATTTATTATAAAGATTATGCTCACCACATAAAATGAGCAGCTAATATTTCATTTTTTTTCTAATAATTCATTGAAGGTTTTTATTCTAACTGCTTAATAGAATTCATGGGTGAAGCTATCTGGTCTTACATCTTTATTTTCTGGAAAGTTAATAATTTTTATTCACAGGTCAATTGAGGTTTTTATTTTTTACTTTCTAAAACTTTTTCTAAATTTTTTAAATTAATGAAAAAATATTGACTAAATTATTCTCTTTGCACCACCCTTTTTCTGTCTTGTACTGTTTGTTACAAGATCACTTTGTGTGTGTGTGTGTGGTACTAATTATATAACCCCCTCTTCTAATTTGTAATTTATCAAATTCATTAGTGTTTTCTGAGGACTAAATTTTTACTTTTTTGATGCTCTCTATTGTTTTATTTCCTCCTGTATCATTAATTTTTTTATCACCTTGTTATACTTTCTTTTAATTCTCTGGATTTAATTTACTCTTGCTGTTGTTCAGTCACTAAATTGTGTCTGATTCTTTTGAACCCTGGAAGAAATGGCAGCACTCCAGACTTCCCTTTCCTTCACTATCTCCTGGAGTTTGCTCAAATTCATGTCCATTCAGTTGTTGACGCTATCTGATCATCTCATCCTCTTCTGCCCTCTTCTCCTTTTGTCCCCAATCTTTTTCAAATCAGGGCCTTTTCCAATGAGTCAGCTCTTTGCATCAGGTAACTAAAATATTGGAGCTTCAGCATCAGTTCTTCCAATGAATATTCAGGGTTCATTTCTTTTAGGATTGACTGGTTTGATCTCCTTGTTATCTTGAGGACTCTCAAGAGTCTTCTCCAGCATCACAATTTAAAATCATATGATCTTAGATGCTCAGCCTTCTTTATGGTTCACCTCTCACATCCAAATGTGAATACTGGACAAACCATAGCTTTGACTATATGTACCTATGTCAGCAAAGTAACGTTTCTGCTTATTAATATGCTGTCTAGGTTTGTCATAGCAGCTTGCACTTTCTAACACTTTCACTTTCACTTTATATCTTCTTGCGATTCTCTGGAATTTTGCATTCAGTTGGTTTTATCTTTCCCTTTCTCCCCATTTACAAGTCCCTTCTTTCCAAAATTATTTGTGACACTTCTTCAGACAACCATTTTGCCTTCTTGCATTTCTTTTTCTTCACTTTCTTTTTCATCTTTGGCTGCAAAGAATTTAATAAATCTGATTTTGATATTAACCATTTGATGATAGCCATGTGTAGAGTTGTCTCTTGTGTTTCTGGTAATGGGTATTTGCTATGAACACTGTGTTCTCTTGAAAAATTTGTATTATTCTTGCCTCCTTTGTCAAAGATAAGGTGTCCATAGGTGCGTGGATTTATCTCTGGGCTTTCTATTTTGTTCCATTGATCTATATTTCTGTCTTTGTGCCAGTACCATACTGTCTTGATGACTGTGGCTTTGTAGTAGATCCTGAAGTCAGGTGGGTTGATTCCTCCAGTTCCATTCTTCTTTCTCAAGATTGCTTTCACTATTCAAGGTTTTTTGTATTTCCATACAAATTGTGAAACTATTTCTTCTAGCTCTGTGAAAAATACCGTTGATAGCTTGATAGGGATTACATTGAATCTGTAGATTGCTTTGGGTAGTATCCTCATGTTCACTATATTGATTCTTCCAATCCATGAACATAGTATATTTTTCCATCTATTAGTATCCTCTTTGATTTCTTTCACGAGTGTTTCATAGTTTTCTATATATAGGTCTTTAGTTTCTTTAGGTTGATATATTCCTAAGTATTTTATTCATTTCATTGCAATGATGAATGGAATTGTTGCCTTAATTTCTATTTTCTCATTATTAGCGTATAGGAATGCAAGGGATTTCTGTGTGTTGATTTTATATCCTGCCACTTTACTGTATTCATTGATTAGCTCTAGTAATTTTCTGGTGGAGTCTTTAGGGTTTTCTATGTAGAGGATCATGTCATCTGCAAACAGTGAAAGTTTTACTTCTTTTCCAATTTGGATTTTTTATTTCTTTTTCTGCTCTGATTCCTGTGGCCAAAGCATCCAAAACTATGTTAAATAGTACTGGTGAAAGTGGGCACCCTTGTCTTGTTCCTGACTTTAGGGGAAATGTTTTCAAATTTTCACCATTGAGGATAATGTTTGCTGTGGGTTTGTCATATATAGCTTTTATTATGTTGAGGTATGTGCCTTCTATTCCTGCTTTCTGGAGAGTTTTTATCATTAATGGATGTTGAATGTTGTCAAAGGCCTTCTCTGCATCTACTGAGATGATCAAATGGTTTTTATTTTCCAATGTGTTAATGTGGTATATTACATTGATTGATTTGAAGATATTGAAGAATCCTTGCATCCCTGAGGTAAAGCCCACTTGGTCATGGTGTATGATCTTTTTAATGTGTTGTTGGATTCTGATTGCTAGAATTTTGTTAAGGATTTTTGCATCTATGTTCATCAGGGATTTTCGGCTGTAGTTTTCTATGACAGTGGCCTCATAGAATGAGACCTTATCTTTGACAAAGGAGGCAAGAATATACGATGGATTAAAGACAATCTCTTTAACAAGTGGTGCTGGGAAAACTGGTCTACCACTTGTAAAAGAATGAAACTAGAACACTTTCTAACACCATACACAAAAATAAACTCAAAATGGATTTTAGATCTAAATGTAAGACCAGAAAATATAAAACTCCTAGAGGAGAACATAGGCAAAACACTCTCTGACATAAATCACAGCAGGATTGAAGCAACTGACAAACAACTAATCTCAAAAATATACAAGCAACTTATGCAGCTCAATTCCAGAAAAATAAACGACCCAATCAAAAAATGGGCAAAAGAACTAAATAGACATTTCTCCAAAGAAGACATACGGATGGGTAACAAACACATGAAAAGATGCTTAACATCACTCATTATCAGAGAAATGCAAATCAAAACCACAATGAGGTGCCATTTCACGTGAGTCAGAATGGCTGCCATCCAAAAGTCTACAAGCAATAAATGCTGGAAAGGGTGTGGAGATAAGGGAACCCTCTTACACTGTTGGTGGGAATGCAAACTAGTACAGCCACTATGGAGAACAGTGTGGAGATTCCTTAAAAAAATTGCAAATAGAACTGCCTTATGACCCAGCAATCCCACTGCTGGGCATACACACTGAGAAAACCAGAATTGAAAGAGACACGGGTACCCCAATGTTCATCTCAGCACTGTTTATAATAGCCAGGACATGGAAGCAACCTAGATGTCCATCAGCAGATGAATGGATAAGAAAGCTATGGTACATATACACAATGAAGTATTACTCAGCCATTAAAAGAATACATTTGAATCCGTTCTAATGAGGTGGATGAAACTAGGGCCTATTATACAGAGTGAAGTAAGTCAGAAAGAAAAACACCTATACAGTATACTAATGCATATATATGGAATTTAGAAAGATAGTAACGATAACCCTTTATGTGAGACAGCAAAAGAGACACAGATGTATAGAACAGTCTTTTGGACTCTGTGGGAGAGGGAGAGGGTGGAATGATTTGGAAGAATGACATTGAAACATGTATAATATCAGATAAGAAACAAATCACCAGTCCAGGTTCGATGCCTGATACTGGATGCTTGGGGCTTGTGCAATGGGATGACCCAGAGAGATGGTATGGGGAGGGTGGAGGGAGGGACATTTAGAATGGGGAACACGTGCATACCTGTGGCAGATTCATGTTCGTGTATGGGAAAACCAATACAATATTGTAAAGTATAAAAAAAAAAATAAATAACATAAAAAAATAAAACAAAAAACAACAAAAAAGAAAAATCTGTATTAGCCTTTGCCCTGCTTCATTTTGTTCTCCAGGGGAAAATTTGCCTCTTACTCTAGGTATCTCTTGACTTCCTACTTTTGCATTTCAATCCCCTCTGATAACAAGAATATCTTTTTTTTTTTTTTTTTTTTGGTACTAGTCCTAGAAGATGTTGTAGGTCTTCATAGAACCAGTCAACTTCAGCTTCTTTTGCATCAATGATTAGGGCATAGACTTGGATTATTACTGGTGATGTTGACTGGTTTGCTTCCGAAGTGAACTGAGATCATTCTGTCGTTTTTTGAAACTGCACCCAAGCACTGCATTTCAGACTCTTTTGTTGACTACCTCAATTTTTCAAAGGGATTCTTATCTACAGTAGTAGATATATGGTCCTCAGAATTAAATTTTCCCATTCTCATCCATTTTAGTTCACTGACTCCTAAGATGTTGATGTTCACTCTTGCCATCTCCTGCTTGACCATGTTCAATTAACCTTGATTCATGGACCTAACATTCCAGATTTCTGTGCAATATTTTTCTCTACAGCATCGGACTTTACTTTCATCACCAGACACATCTGGGGCTTCCCAGGTGCACAGTACTAAAGAATCTGCCTGCCAATGCAGGAGACTTTAGAGACGTGGGTTTGATCCCTGGGTCAGGAAGATTCCCTGGAGAATGAAATGGCAACCCACTCCAGTATTCTTGCCTGGATGGTCCCATGGCCAAAGGAGCTTGGTGGGTCACAAAGAATAGAATATGGCTGAGCACCTGCCGTACAAACACACCCACAACTGAACATCCTTTCTGCTTTCACTCAGCTGCCTCATTTTTTCTGAAGCTATTAGTAATTGCCCTCCACTCTTCCTCTATATGACTTCCCTGGTGGCTCAGACCATAAAGTGTCTGCCTACAATGTTGGAGACCCAGGTTCGATCCCTGGATTGGGAAGATCCTCTGGAGAAGAAAATGGCAACCCACTCCAGTACTCTTGCCTGAAAAATTCCATGGAGTGAGGAGCCTGGTAGGATCCAGGGGGTCTCAAAGAGTCGGACATGACTGAGTGACTAATTTCAGTAAAATATGGTAGACCTCATCACTTTGCTCTTACATATCCTCTATATGTTCAATCATATTGTCTTCATGTATTTTTTTGTATATTCTTCTGACCTATATTTTTGTTTCTAACTAATATATTCTGTTGTAATTTCCTCTGTTTATTATATAATTTTTGGTTTGTGGTTTTTAAGTTATGGAATATTCATTATATTTTGTATCATAATTCTCATTAGATTGTTTATCTTTTTCAACATCTTTTTCTTTCGTTTCTCTATAGTATATTGTACATCTTTGGATGTCCAATATTGGACACCTTCAGTCTCATCTGGGGTCACATCTTCAGTCTCATCTGGGGTCTCATCTTCCAGTGTCATATCTTCTTGTATTTTCATACTGTTCATGGGGTTCTTGTTGCAAGAATACTGGAGTGGTTTGCCATTCTCTTCTCCAGTGGACCATGTTTTGTCAGAAAACTCCACTATGACCCATTTGTCTTGGGTGGCCCTGAATAGCATGGCTCATAGCTTAATTGAGTTACATAAGCTCCTTCGCCATGACAAGGCTGTAATCCATGAAGGGGTTAATTCATCTTATGTATATGTTTTATTGAGATACACAATTAACTCAGTGTTTTTTTTTTTTGTTGTTGTTGTTGTTGTTTTTACTTTTCCCATATTGCTTATGTGTCTAATAAAATATATAATATTAAATATTAGTCACTCAGTCGTATCCGACTTTTTGTGACCCCATGGACTGTAGCCCACCAGGCTCCTCTGTCCATGGGATTCTCTAGGCAAAAATACTGGATTGGGTTGATCCTAAATCCCCTGCTAAACACAGCTGCCCCACTGTTTTTTGTTTTTTTGTTTTTTGTTTTTAATTTTAAAACAAATGTATTATTTCTCAATAACTCAAACTTATCTCTTTACTATGGATTAAGTTTTTCATCTCATATGTTTCAACATTTTATTTGCATTTATGCCACTTGGGTTTCATAGGGTTTAATTTTGACTTGGTATAATTCATTAGTTTTAGAAAAGTGATGCTTTCTAAGGCCCACTTCATACACTTAGGTAGATGTTTAAAAAGTATGCATTTTGTCTAGCTTTTTTACCTGTCCTTGAAAGGAGAAATGGCTTAAAATATCTAACTCATTATTAGTAATATCAGAGAATTTAGGATAATCCAATGTTTTAATGGCTTCCTAAGTTTCCTTGAATATGTATTAACAATATGCATTAAAAAAATTTTTATATTATCATCACCTCTCAGATGACCAATCTATTATCTTAACATTTAATTACATCAATGTGTATGGGCAGGGCAAGAGGGAAGAGAAATTAAACCACTGTGTATACAAACCACCTCAAGGAGTTTGGAGTGGATTAAGAGTGGAGAAGCAATGAAGGCAGCAGATGTAGACATTTACAACCCAAGAACAGAGGCAATTTGACAGTTAGAAAATACTTTGGCATTCATGTTTAAAAGTTAGCTAGAAAATAAGAAATTAAATCCAAATCATTCTAAATAAAACCTCTACCAAAGTATTACTACAAACATATAAAAAATTGAGCCTCAAGGAATAACAGCATCATTTTTTTTCTAAGTGTTAAGTTGTAATGACTCAACTAATTTACTATAGACAATAGCCATTGTTATATCTTTCCTAAATGCTTTACTATCTCTAATTTGCAGCCACTTATCATATTTAATATTTCTGTTTAGCAACGGTAAAGAGATTGAAAATGCAATATTTTAAACTTTGAAGATAGTCTTTCATTTATTTCTTCTAATCAGATTTCTATTTGTTTTCCCATTTCATCAAATCCAAACAACTCTATACTTTCAGGTATTCATTAACATTTTTCTCGTATATACAGATATACCTCAGAAATAGCACATGTTCAGTTCCAGACCATCACAATAAAGTGAATATTACAATAAAGCAAGTCACATGAATTTTTCAGTCTCCCAGTGCAAATAAAAATTATGTTTTACTATATATTGTTTACTAAGTGTACAGTGTAATTATATCTAGAAAAACAACGTTTGTACCTTAACTAAAAAACATTTTATAGCTAAAAAATGCTAGTCATCAGCTGAGCTTTCAGCCATTCATAATTCTTTTGCTGATGGAGTATCTTATATCAGTGTTGATAGTTGCCATCTGATCAGAATGATGCTTTCTGAATGTTGGGGTGACTGTGAAATTTTCTTAAAATCAGACAGTGAAGTTTGCTGTCTGAACAATCTCTCTTTCATGAACAATCTCTCTGTAGCATGCATTGCTCTTTTGTAGCTATTCACCCATATACAGCTTCTTTCATCCCTCTCAAACCCTGCCACTACTCAAAAACTAAATTTATGTCATGTTCTAAATTCTTTGTTGTCATTTCAATAATCTTCAGAGTATCTTTACTAGACGTAGTTTCCAGCTCAAAAAACCACTTTGTTTGCTCATCCATAAGAATTATTTATTCCTGCAGGTTTTATCACGCAATTGCAGTAATTCTATCACATCTTTATGCTCCACTTCTGATTCTATTTATCTTTCTATTTCCACCACAGCTGTAGTTACTTCCTTCATGGAAGTCTTGAACTCCTCAAATCTATGAGGGTTGGAATCAACTTCTTCAAAACTCCTACTAATGTTAGTATTATGACCTCATCTCCTGAAGTATAAATGCTCTTATTGACAGCTAGAAATGTGAATCCTTTCCAGGAGGTTTTTCAATGGGCTTTCCCAGATCTATTAAAGGAATTACTCTCTGGGAGCTATGTATCCTTGTGTGCAATTTTGTGCTTAGTCACTCAGTCATGTCTAACTCTTTGTGACCCCACAGACTGTAGCCTGTCAGGCTCCTCTGATCATGGGATCTTCCAGGCAAGAATATGGAATGTGTTGCCATTTCCTCCTACTTCAGAGGATCTTCCTGATCCAGGGAATGGGCCTGCATCTCCTGTGTCTCTTATACTGCAGGCAGATTCTTTACCAACTGAGCCACTGGAGAAGCCCAAACATTATGCTTATGAAACATATCTCTTAAGTAATAAGACTTGAAAGTTGAAATTAGTCCTTGATCCATGGACTACAGAAGGGCTACTGTATCAGTAGGCAAGAAAACATTAATATATTTGGACATTTCCATCAGAAATTATGGGTGACCAGGTATATTGTCAATGAGCAGTAGTATTTTGAAATGAATATTTATTTTCTTTTTTTCTGAGCAGTAGGTCTCAACAGTGGGATTTAAGTATTCATTAAATCATGCTGTAAACAGATGTGTTACCATCCAGGTTTTGTTGTTTGATTTATAGAACACAGGAAGAATAGATTTAGCATAAGTTTTTAAGAGCCCTAGGATGTTCAGAATGGTAAATAAGCATTGGCTTCAACTTTAAAGTCACCAGCTGGATTTATACCTAACAAGTGAATCAGCCTGTCCTTTGAAGCCAGGCATTGACTCCCCCCTTTTAGCTTTAAAAGTCCTAGATGATGTCTTCTTCCAATAGAAGGCTATTTCATCTACATCCAAAATACATTTAGTCCAGCTGCTTTCTTTAATTATATTAAAAGAATATTTTGGATAACTTACTACAGATTCTACATCAACATTTGCTGCTTCACCTCATGCCTTATGTTATAGAGATAATTTCTTTCTTTAAATAACATCAAATTTCTCTCCTGAAGCTTCCTCACCTTTCTCAGCCTTCATAGAATTGAAGAGTTTTTGTTTAGTCACTATATTTTGTCCAGCTGTTTGCAGCCCCATGGACTGCAATCCCTGCCCTATGCTTCCTTGTCCTTCATTAGCTCCAGGAGTTGACTCAAAAACTCATGTTCATTGAGTAGGTGATGCTATCCAACCATCTCATCCTCTGTCACCCCTGTCTCTTCCTGCCCTCAATCTTTGCCAGCATCAGAGTCTTTTCCAATCAATCAGATCTTAACATAAGGTGGCCGAAGTGTTAGAGCTTCAGCATCAGTCCTTCCAATGAATATTCAGCATTGATTTCCTTTAGGACTGACTAGTGTGACTAGGGTATTTCAGGAATATCTTTGAAAAAAACTAGTTGAGATCATACATGACATCTCAAACGCTTCATGAGGGTTGAGAGGCTACCACATGTATTTGTGATGCCCCAAGTTGTGGCTCTGAAGTGGACCACAAATAATTATATAAAGGATCTCACAAATATTTCTATTTCCATATAGAATAGGTGAAAATTCCCAAGAACAAGACAAAGATTTTGCATCAATCTATACAAGGAAATTAGTGTATATGCAAGAGATCTTGCCAAAAATATAAAGCCAATCATACAACTGATAACAAAACACTAAGATCCATTAGATAAAGAAAAATAATTTCACAACAGGGGAAAGCAAATGCTTAATGTATATATTATAAAATATTCAGTCTCACTATTGATCAAAAATTGTTAATGGTAATGGAAAAATGAAGAATCATTTATTTATATACTGCAGTAACAATATTTCAAGAATTATCAAAATGTGACACAGACATACACAGTGGACACATATTGGAAAACTAGTGCTGATAGACTTCTTTTATACAGGATTGCCACAAATCTTTCACTTTTTAAAAGGACAATATCTACAAAACCCAATAAATAAGTTATTCATGTATCTCTTTTTTTCTTTCCACTGTTACATCTGAAATCACTGCTTAGGTTAGCTGATTTACCTTTGTCTTATCTAAGGTTTTTTTTCTTTATCCTGCAATCTGGCATTTATAATCTTCTAAAAATTACAGGTTCCACTTGTTTATTCCTACAATAGATATTAATAGTTCCTTAATTAATATCTATTTTCCTTAAAATAACATAAATATACTAATTAAATATACTTAGCTCTCATTCTTTCTTGGATATAAAGATAGAAAGTGGCCTAATTCTGGCCAAAGCAAAATATATGAGAATTGGAGAATGTTTTTATATATATATATATATATATTAGAACAGATCACACTTATTTGACACATGGCTCCTACTAATTTTTGTTGTTCAGTAGCTAAGTCATGTCCAACTCTTTGCAACCCCATGGACTGCAGCATGCCAGGATTCCCGGTCATTCACTATCTCCCCAGAGTTTTCTCAACTTCATGTCCATTGATTCAGTGATATTATCTAACCGTCTCATCCTCGGCCACCCTCTTCTCCTTTTGCCTTCAATCTTTCCAAACATCACTCTTTTCCAATGAGTTGGCTCTTCACATCAGGTAGCCAAGGTATTGGAGCTTCATCTTCAACATGTCTTTCCAATGAATATTCAGGGTTGATTTCTTTAGGCTTGACTGGTTTGATCCCCTTGCAGTCCAAGAAATTCTCAAGAGTCTTCTCCAGCACCATAATTTAAAACCATCAATTGTTCAGGGCTCAGCCTTATTTATGGTTCAACTCTCACATCCATAAATGACTAGTGGAAAAAACAGTGATATCTCTGCTTTTAAATATGCTCTCCAAGTTTGTCATAGCTTTTCTTCCAAGAGGCAAACTTTTTTAAAAATTTCATGGCTATAGTCCCCATCCACATTGATACTGGCACCAAGAAAATACAATCTGTCACTGATTCTACTTTCCCACTTCTATTTGCCATGAAGTAATGAGACTGGGCCACAGTCAGCTCTTGGTCTTGTTTTTGTTGACTGTATAGAGCTTCCCCATCGTTGGCTGCAAAGAATATAATCAATCTGATTTCAGTGTTGAACATCTGGTGATGTCCACGTGTAGAGTCTTCTCTTGTGTTTTTGGAAGACGGTATTTGCTATAACCAGTGCATTTTTTTGGCAAAACTCTATTAGTCTGCTTCATTCCAAATTCCAAGGCCAAATCGGCCTGTTACTCCAGGTGTTTCTTGACTTCCTACTTTTGCATTCCAGTCCATATGATGAAAAGGACATCTTTTGGGGGGTGTTAGTTCTAAAAGGTCTTGTAGGTCTTCATAGAACCGTTCAACATCACCTTCTTCAGCATTACTGATTGGGGCATAGACTTGGATTACCATGATATTGGATGGTTTGCCTTGGAGACGAACAGAGATCATTCTGTCGTTTTTGAGATTGCATCCAAGTACTGCATTTCAGACTCTTTTGTTGACCATGATGGCTACTCCATTTCTTCTAAGGGATTCCAGCCCACAGTAGTAGATATAATAGTCATCTGAGTTAAATTCACCCATTCCAGTCTATTTTAATTTGCTGATTCCTAAAATGTCAACATTCTCTCTTACCATCTCTTGTTTGACCACTTCCAATTTGCCTTGGTTCATGAACCTGACATTCCAGGTTCTTATGCAATATTGCTCTTTATAGCATCAGACCTTGCTTCTATCACCAGTCACATCCACAACGGGGTATTGTTTTTGCTTTGGCTCCATCCCTTCATTCTTTCTGGAGTTATTTCTCCACTGATCTCCAGTAGCATATTGGGCACCTACTGACCTGGGGAGTTCCTCTTTCAGTACCCTATCATTTTGCCTTTTCATACTGTTCATGGGGTTCTCAAGGCAAGAATACTGAAGTGGTTTGCCATTCCTCTCTCCAGTGAACCACATTCTGTCACCTCTCCACTATGACCCACCCGTCTTGGATGGCCCCATGGGCATGGCTTAGTTTCATTGAGTTAGACAAGGCTGTGGTCCTAGTGTGATTAGATTGACTAGTTTTCTGTGATTATGGTCAGGGATCAAGACCATCCCCATGGATAAGAAATGCAAAAAAACAAAGTGGCTGTCTGGGGAGGCTTTACAAATAGCTGTGAAAAGAAGTGAAAAGCAAAGGAGAAAAGGAAAGATATAAGCATCTGAATGCAAAGTTCCACAGAATAGCAAGAAGACATAACGAAGCCTTCGTCAGCAATCAATCCAAAGAAATAGAGGAAAACAACAGAATGGGAATGACTAGAGATCTCTTCAAGAAAATTATAGATACCAAGGGAACATTTCACGCAAAGATGGGCTCAATAAAGGACAGAAATAGTATGGACCTAAAAGAAGCAGAAGATATTAAGAAGAGGTGGCAAGAATACACAGAAGAACTGTACAAAAAAATATCTTCATGACCCGATGGTGAGATCACTCACCTAGAGCCAGACATCCTGGGATGTGAAGTCAAGTGGGCCTTAGAAAGCATCAATACAAACAAAGCTAGTGGAGGTGATGGAATTCTAGTTGAGCTATTTCAAATCCTGAAAGATGATGCTGTGAAAGTGCTGCACTCAGTATGCCAGCAAATTTGGAAAACTCAGCAGTGGCCACAGGACTGGAACAGGTCAGTTTTCATTCCAATCCCTAAGAAAGGCAATGCTCAAGCTACCGCACAATTGCACTCATCTCACAAGCTAGTAAAGTAATGCTCAAAATTCTCCAAGCCAGGCTTCAGCAATATGTGAACCGTGAACTTCCTGATGGTCAAGCTGGTTTTAGAAAAAGCAGAGCAACCAGAGATCAAATTGCCAACATCCGCTGGATCATCAACAAAGCAAGAAAGTTCCAGAAAAACATCTATTTCTGCTTTATTGACTATGCCAAAGCCTTCGACTGTGTTGATCACAACAGACTGTGGAAAGTTCTAAAAGAGATGGGAATACCAGACCACCTGACCTGCCTCTTGAGAAACCTATATGCAGGTCAGGAAGCAACAGTTAGAACGGGACCTGGAACAACAGACTGGTTCCAAATAGGAAAAGGATTACTTCAAGGCTGTATATTGTCACCCTGCTGATTTAACTTATATGCAGAGTACATCATGAGAAAGGCTGGGCTGGAAGAAGCACAAGCTAGAATCAAGATTGCCAGGAGAAATATCAATAGCCTCAGATATGCAGATGACACCACTCTTATGGCAGAAAGTGAAGAAGAATTAAAAAGCCTCTTGATGAAAGTGAAAGAGGAGATTGAAAAAATTGGCTTAAAGCTCAACATTCAGAAAAGGAAGATCATGGCATCTGATCCCATCTCATGGGAAATAGATGGGGAAACAGTGTCAGACTTTATTTTTTGGGGCTCCAAGATCACTGCAGATGGTGACTGCAGCCATGATATTAAAAGATGCTTACTCCTTGGAAGGAAAGTTATGACCAACCTAGATAGCATATTGAAAAGCAGAGACATTACTTGGCCAACAAAGGTCCATCTAGTCAAGGCTGTGGTTTTTCCAGTGGTCATGTATGGATGTGAGAGTTGGACTATGAAGAAAGCTGAGTGCCGAAGAACTGATGCTTTTGAACTGTGGTGTTGGAGAAGACTCTTGAGAGTCCGTTGGACTGCAAGGAGATTCAACCAGTCCATTCTAAAGGAGATCAGCCCTGGGTGTTCTTTGGAAGGAATGATGCTAAAGCTGAAACTCCAGTACTTTGGCTACCTCATGCGAAGAATTGTCTCACTGGAAAAGACTCTGATGCTGGGAGGGATTGGGGGCGGAAGGAGAAGGGGATGACAGAGAATGAGAAGGGTTGATGATATCACTGACTCAATGGATGTGGGTTTGGGTGAACTCTGGGAGTTAGTGATGGACAGGGAGGCCTGGCGTGCTGCAGTTCATCGGCTTGCAGAGAGTCGGATACGACTGAGCAACTGAACTAAACTGAACTGAATGAGACTGGATGCCATGATCTTACTTTTTTTCAGTGTTGAGTTTTAAACCAGTTTTTTCACTCTCTTCTTTCACCTCTACCAGGAGGCTCTTTAGTTTCTATTCTCTTTCTAATATTCGAGTGGTATCATCTGCATATCTGAGGTTGTTGATATTCCTTCCAGAAATTTTGATTCCAGCTTGTGATTCATCCAGCCTGGCATTTTACATAATGTATTCTGCATGAAAGTTAAGTAAATAGAGTGACGGCATACAGCCTTGTCATTCTCCATTCCCAATTTGGAACCAGTCCTTTGTTCCATTCCAGTTCTAGCTGTTGTCTTGACCTGCATATATGTTTCTCAGGAGACAGGTAAGTACTCTGGCATTCCCATCTCTAAGAATTTTCCACAGTTTTTTTGTGATCTACACAGTCAAAGGCTTTAGCATAGACAATGAAACAGAAGTAGATGTTTCTGGAATTCCCTTGCTTTCTCTAAATCCAACGAATGCTGGCAATTTGATCTCCGGTTCCTTTGCCTTTTCTAAATCCAGTTTGTACACCTGGAAGTTTCAGTTCGCATACTGTTGAAGCCAATCTGAAAGATTTTGAGCATAATATTATTAGCAAGTGAAACGAACACAATTTTCAATAGTTTGAATATTCTTTTGCACTGCCCTTCTTTGGGACGGGAATGCAAACTGACCTTTTCCAGTTGTGTGGCCACTGCTGAGCTTTTCAATTTTAGGACATATTGAGTGCACCCCTTTAATAGCATCAGCTTTTAGGGTTTTAAATAGCTTAGCTGGAATTCCATCACCTCCACTAGCTTTGTTCATAGTAATGCTTCCTAAACCTCAGTTGACTTCACAGTCCAAGTTGTCTGGCTCTAGGTGAGTGACTACACCATCATGGTTATCCAGGCCCTTAAGACCTTTTTTGTACAGTTCTTCTGTATATTCTTGCCACCTAGTAATCTCCTTTGCTGCATCAACTAATTACACACCCTCTAATATTCTTTTAAAATTGCGAACAAATTGGTGAATTTCAATCTATATTTTGTGAATAATGGCTGAACTTCGTGAGTTAGCATTATATATATAAATACATATGTATATTTCCCATGTGACTAAATAAGATTTTGAAATACTTATAGGTGTTTTCCATTAATTATACATAATTTAATAATACCTAACTTAACAAATTTGCCTTGCTGTTTTTTATTGCAGTAGAGTTGTACACATTTCCAAATGATTTGATATTTATATAATCTATAAATTGATCACCATGATAAATCTAGTTAACACTTATCACTGTACAAAGCTATCACAGTGTTATTGACCATGTTCCCTACACTGTTGCTTTACATCCCCATGACTTATTTTATAACTGGTAGTTTGTACCTCTTAATCTCCTCAGTCCCTACTCTCGCGATCACCAGTGTGTGTCTGAGTCTGATTCTATTTTGATGTTTGTTTTATTCTTTAGACTTTACATACACATGAAATCAAAAGGTACTTTTTTCTTGCTGTCTAACTTATTTTACTTGGCATAATACTCTCTGAGTCCACCAATGTTGATACACATAGAAAGATTTAATTTTATCGCTGAGTAATATTACATTGTCTGTGTGTGTGTGTCACATTATTCTTTAAAAAAACTTTATTTTATACTGTATAGCCAATTAACCATGTTGTGATAGTTTCAGGTGAAATCCCATCATTCCTATGCATTCTATCAACAGGTACACTTGATGCTTCCCTATCTGGGCTATTGTAAATATGCTGCTACCTGGTAGGACAGCTATGGCTGGAATGAGCATTTACTGGGAAGGGGACCCGGGCATGTTATGTTGGAGACTCCAGGGCAGGACAGCTGGAGTTCAAGTGGGTATGGGCCATGAGGTCTCAGGCCATCCTGTGCTAGGGCCAGCTTGGTGGGATGGCTGGAGCTGAAGTGGGCATAGGCTAGGGTGTCCCAGATGCCTTACTCTTTTGACTAGATCTTTTAGGAATGTTATTACCTTTCATCATTAGTACAAGCTTAAGTAATTGTTAATTTTTAAATAGGAATATTTAAACTGTTCTTTCTTCAATGTGAGCAAAAGATATTATTGGAAGTAATTATTGCCATTGCCTTCTCTGAATATTATTAGGCAGGAAAATCTGCCTAATATTCTGGCAGGTTATTTTATTTGATAGATTTAATTAGATCCAGGGATTGGCCCTCCACTTTGCACAATTTAGAAACATATCAAACTCTAAAAGATAGAGACACATTTACATTGTAAATTTTATTCTCAATGAAAAGTACCAGTATTTTCTATGCAGGTAAGTAGATATCAGCATGACCAGGACTTACACTCTGTATAGGTAAAATGCTAAAGCATTTACATTATAGGCAGACAAGAAATGGAAGGTATTGAATGCCAATGTAGGATGTTAGATACTAAATAAATACTTTTCCAATGAATGAGTCTATAGACAAATATATGAAAATGGGATTATAAAAAGATTTGTTATGATCTCTATTTTATGAAGGCAAATTGACAAAAATTTTATTATAAGTATCTTCATAACTAGTATAAAGTTTGAGTCTAAATCTCAGATAATAGCTACATTTAATGAACTAAATGCATTGAGTCCTAAGTGCAAGGAAATATGCTATAATTTTATACACATTATTTTAATTCCCTCAGATATATATTGCATTAATTCTATTTTATTAATAAGGAAACTAAAGTTTGGAGATACTAACATGCAGAAGGTGACAGAATTACTAAAAGAATGCTTAAAACCATCTACCTCTGCAGACAGTAATCAGGGCTTCCTCTTGCACTTAAATTTTCTGAATCATTATAACAATAGTCTCCAATTTCAGATAAATTAATAAATGATAAATGAACTTGATGAACAAAACATGAGACTCAAAGTCTGACATATAAATGATACTATTTGCTATATGAATAGAATAAGACTGGAGTATATTATGTTTATACTAAATTGATATTTTATTAGATCAAAGTAAAATAGGAACAGTATAACAGTTCAGACAAACTCCTTAAGTTAGCCATTATTTACAAATATATCATAATTATAACTATTCTCAAATTATTTCCTATGCTACAGGAAATTCTATTAATAAAAATATGTATTTTACCTACAGAATGAAAACTCATACAGTTCCTCCATTATTCATATATTAGAGGCTAAAAGTCATTGCATTTGTAATTTCTTTGGGACACCTGCATGGCCACTTAGTCAGAAAGGTGAAGAAGAACTCCATTCGGAGATATATTAAAGTACACAGTTCAGCAAACTTTGGTATCACAAAATAACGCACACACACACCTTAGATCAGATCTGGGTAAACCTTCCACTGTTGTTGCTGTCATTCTGTTGACGAGAGAGGCTTGTCATTTTTGTTTAAAAAAAAGCAAAATTGCTTTCAAATGAATGCTTTTGTGGCAAAGTAGACTGTTAAGTTGTCTTCTGAGTCTTGTAGTTTGACCATTAATCATATAAATATAGAACAAATACATTGAAGATGCTTGTTTCTAGCTGTAGCTTGTCAAAAATGTCAGTTATATATTCAGCAAAAAAAAAAAAAAAAAGTTACATAGCGTTATTTTGGCCCCGAGAAGGACTTAGACTGCTTACTAGAAAATCTGCTTTAAATCATTTCTGTTGCAAGTTCTGGCATTTTACTTGTAGTATCCTCCCCACACTGCCATGGTCTTAGGAAAGGCCTGCATTACTGGCCAAAGGTCTCCTAGCAAGCTGCAATTTTCCTGTCTGTCATCGTCCTTCATGTTCCTTTTTTGTACCTGTAAAATACAGAAATATTCTTTTTTATTATACATATAAAATACAGAAATATTCTTAATTTGAACAAAATAAACAAAGGATCTTCAATGGATTCAGCAAGGTAGCCACATGTTTTAGAAGACTCCTAAGTATTAAATCTGAAAAAAGTATAGATACAAGACCATAAAATAACTCAGATTTTAACATCCACATTAAGTAATTCTATAGCCAAACCTTAAAATCTATAAGAGTTCCACAAAGATTTTGTCCTTTTGCTTTTTTTTTTTTTTCTGATTACTGCGGCATTTTGTTTACTCAAACAATTTTACTAGCTCAAAGCAACTAGTATATTTACATTTATATTGAAAAAACAAAGTTTTGCTAAGAGTTTATTAATCTTAACAGTCTTATACTTTCTTTATTCCATTATGTTCTGGTTGATGGTGACTTTGGAGAATTATCCAGTTAAGGGCAGTGCCCCTCATTGGCATTCTGCCCTCCTTGATTCCATTTCTTTCATCTAGGCATTTAAATAAAAATGATTCTAGAGTTGACTGAATTCTTAATGTGCTCTGTCTGCATATTATCTGAAGACAATATCTAAAGTGATACCTATCAGTTCAATTTAGTTCACTTGCTCAGTCGTGTCCTACTCTTTGCAACCCCATGAATCTCAGCACGCCAGGCCTCCCTGTCCATCACCAACTCCCGGAGTTCACTCAGACTCATGTCCATCGAGTCAGTGATGCCATCCAGGCATCTTATCCTCTATCGTCCCGTTCTCCTCCTGCCCCCAATCCCTCCCAGCATCAGAGTCTTTTCCAATGAGTCAACTCTTCTCATGAGGTGGCCAAAGTACTGGAGCTTCAGCTTTAGCATTATTCCTTCCAAAGAAATCCCAGGGTTGATCTCCATCAGGATGGACAGGTTGGTTCTCCTTGTAGTCCAAGGGAATCTCAAGAGTCTTCTCCAACACCACAGTTCAAAAGCATCAATTCTTAGGTGCTCAGCCTTCTTCATAGTCCAACTCTCACATCTATACATGGCCACAGGAAAAACCATAACCTTGACTAGATGGACCTTTGTTGGCAAAGTAATGTCTCTGCTTTTCAATATGCTATCTAGGTTGGTCATAATTTCCCTTCCAAGGAGTAAGCCTCTTTTAATTTCATGGCTGCAGTCACCATCTGAAGTGATTTTGGAGCCCCCCAAAATAAAGTCTGACACTGTTTCCACTGTTTCCCCATCTATTTCCCATGAAGTGGTGGGACCTGATGCCATGATCTTTGTTTTCTGAATGTTGAGCTTTAAGCCAACTTTTTCACTCTCCTCTTTCACTTTCATCAAGAGGCTTTTTAATTCCTCTTCACTTTCTGCCATAAGGGTCCCTTATGATTATACAGTAGGAGTGAGAAGTAGATTTAAGGGACTAGATCTGATAGATAGAGTGCCTGATGAACTATGGATGCAGGTTCATGACATTGTACAGGAGACAGGGATCAAGACCATCCCCAAGAAAAAGAAATGTAAAAAAAGTAAAATAGCTGTCTGAGGAGGCCTCACAAATAGCTGTGAAAAGAAGAGAAATGAAAAGCAAAGGAGAAAAGGAAAGATATAAGCATCTGAATGCAGAGTTCCAAAGAATGGCAAGAAGAGATAAGAAAGCCTTCCTCAGAAATCAATGCAAAGAAATAGAGTAAAACAATAGAATGGGAAAGACTAGAGATCTCTTCAAGAAAATTAGAGATATCAAGGGAACATTTCATACAAAGATGGGCTTGATAAAGGACAGAAATGGTATGGACCTAACAGAAGCAGAAGATATTAAGAAGAGGTGGCAAGAATACTCAGAACTGTACAAAAAAAGATCATTATGACCAAGATAATCACGATGGTGTGATCACTCACCTAGAGCCAGACAACCTGGAATGTGAAGTCAAGTGGGCTTTAGAAAGCATCACTATGAACAAATCCAATGGAGGTGATGGAATTCCAGTTGAGCTATTTCAAATCCTGGAAGATGATGCTGTGAAAGTGCTGCACTCAATATGCCAGCAAATGTGGAAAACTCAGCAGTGGCTGCAGGACTGGAAAAGGTCAGTTTTCATTCCAATCCCAAAGAAAGGCAATGCCAAAGAATGCTCAAACTACCACCCAATTGCACTCGTCTCACAAGCTAGTATAGTAATGCTCAAAATTCTCCAAGCCAGGCTTCAGCAATACGTGAACCATGAACTTCCAGATGTTCAAGCTGGGTTTAGAAAAGGCAGAGGAACCAGAGATCAAATTGCCAACATCCGCTGGATCATGGTAAAAGCAAGAGCGTTCCAGAAAAATATCTGCTTATTGACTATGCCAAAGCCTTTGACTGTGTGGATCACAATAAACTGTGGAAAATTCTGAAAGAGATGAGAATACCAGACCACCTGACCTATATACAGTTAGAACCTGACATGGAACAACAGACTGGTTCCAAGGAAAAGGAGTACATCAAGGCTGTATATTGTCACCCTGCTTATGTAACTTATATGCCGAGTACATCATGAGAAATGCTGGGCTGGAAGAAGCACAAGCTGGAATCAAGATTGACAGGAGAAATATCAATAACCTCAGATATGCAGATGACACTACCCTTATGGCAGAAAGTGAAGAGGAACTAAAAAGCCTCTTGATGAAAATGAAAGTGATACCCATAGACCTTTTTAAATTGTTTATTGGAGTATAACTGCTTTACAGTGCTGTGTTACATTCTATTGTACAGTGAAGTGAATCAACTATAAGGACACATATATCCTCTCCCTCTTCAACCTCCCTCTCACCCTCCTCTCCCACACATTTAGGTCATCACAGACCACAGAGCTGAGCTTTCTATACTGTATAGCAGGTTCTCACTACCTATTTTTCACTTGGTACTGTATGTATATATTAGTGCTAGTCTCCAATTTCCTCCCATCCTCTTCTTCCCTCCCTGGGCCCACACGTCCATTCTTTATGTCTGCATCTCTATTTCTACGCTAGAAATACATTCATCTCTACCCTTTTTCTAGATTTTACAAATGTGTTAACATACTGGTTTTTCTGACATTTCATTCTGTATGACAGACTCTAGATCCATCCACATTTCTATAAATGACCTAATTTTATTCTTTTTATGCTTAAGTAATATTCCATTGTATATGCACAACATCTTCCTTATTCATTTATCTGTCATGGGACACTTAGCTTGCTTTTACATCCTGGCTATTGTAAATAGTGCTTCAGTGAATATTGTGGTTCCTGAGTCATTTTAAATTATGGTTTTCTCAGGGTATATGCCCAGTAGTGGGATTGCTGGATCATATGGTAGGACTATTTTGCTTTTTTTAAGGAAAGTTCATGCTGTTCTCCATAGTGGATGTACCAAATTATATTCCCATCAACAGCGTAAGAGATTTCCCCTCTCTCTACACCCTCTGTAGCACTCATTGCTTGTAGATTTTTCGATGATGGCCCTTCTGACTTGTGTGAGGTAATAACTCATTATAGTTTTGATTTTCATTTCTCTAATTAGTGATATTGAACATCTTTTCACAAGCCTCTTGGCCATATGTACATCTTCTTTGGAGAAATGTCTATTCCCTAGAATTATTGTTTCCATAAAGATGATGAAATAAATATCATTTCATTGTAGCTTGAATTACCACCTTAATACATGGATTCTTATAGAATCCACTAAAGCTTGATATTATATAGATAATAAATAGGCATAATTTTTCTTATATTAGTGTAGGCACTAAATATATCAATGTCACATATGAGAAACATCTGACTCTTGAAGCAATTTTCTTATTTCTCCTGATTTTTATTTTTTATTCTTTACCCTGGCTCTCTCAGGAAAAATTACTAAGTCAAAGACTTTTTTTGATTCTTTCTCCCTTGATTACTGTTTACTTCCTCAAGAATAATAGCTCTATAATTCCATTGTGTACTTTCCTTCAAAGAAAGAAGCTTTGCTTATGAGGACAACAAAAAGAAACTTAAAATGTGTGTGATGAAATAGTATGGTGGGGACACTCAGATATACTAGAACATCTCACAGTACTGATAAATCTTGGTATATATTCAGAAAAAGTAGAGTCATAAATGAGTACCACTTTCTACTCTTTCATATCTAGATCCCTTTATAAGGAAATGTCTCTATTGCCAAAGTAGTAAACGTGATTATTTAAAAAAATTTTGAAAGTTCTGAAATACCTCTCCGCAAATCTCTTTATTAAAGTTAATCGGATTTCAAAACATGTATTTTGAACATTATCATTTCAAAAGCAACTTAAAAAATAATACTTTTACTCAAACCATTATTAATTGAACTCAGTTCAGTTCAGTCCCTCAGTTGTGTCCAATTCTTTGCGACCCCATGAATGGCAGCAGGCCAGGCCTCCCTGTCCATCACCATCTCCCGGAGTTCACTCAAACTCACTTCCATCGAGTCCGTGATGGCATCCAGCAATCTCATCCTCTGTCATCCCCTTCTCCTCCTGCCCTCAATCCCTCCCAGCATCACAGTCTTTTCCAATGAGTCAACTCTTCTCATGAGGTGGCCAAAGTACTGGAGTTTCAGCTTTAGCATCATTCCTTCCAAAGAAATCCCAGGGTTGATCTCCTTTAGAATGGACTGGTTGGATCTCCTTGCAGTCCAAGGGACTCTCAAGAGTCTTCTACAACACCACAGTTCAAGAGCATCAATTCTTCGGTGCTCAGCTTTCTTCACAGTCCAACTCTCACATCCATACATGACCACTGGAAAAACCATAGCCTTGACTGGATGGACCTTAGTTGGCAAAGCAATGTCTCTGCTTTTGAATATGCTATCTAGGTTGGTCATAACTTTTCTTCCAAGGAGTAAGCATCTTTTAATTTCATGGCTGCAGTCACCATCTGCAGTGATTTTGGAGCCCAGAAAAATAAAGTCTGACACTGTTTCCACTGTTTCCCCATCTATTTCCCATGAAGTGATGGGACCAGATGCCATGATTTTCATTTTCTGAATGTTGAGCTTTAAGCCAACTTTTTCACTCTCCTCTTTCACTTTCATCAAGAGGCTTTTTAGTTCCTCTTCATTTTCTACCATAAGGATGGTGTTATCTGCATATCGGAGGTTATTGGTATTTCTCCCAGCAATCTTGATTCCAGCTTGTGTTTCTTCCAGTCCAGCATTTCTCATGATGTACTCTGCATATAAGTTAAATAAGCAGGGTGACAATATACAGCCTTGATGTACTCCTTTTTCTATTTGGAACCAGTCTGTTGTTCCATGTCCAGTTCTAACTGTTGCTTCCTGACCTGCATATAGGTTTCTCAAGAATTACGTATTTCTTTATTTTCTATTATATTCAAAACTTATGTGGTGCATAACCATGCTATACATTTAACCTAAATTCATTTATCATTGATTTTTATTAAGCCTTTCTACATTAAGCCAGAAAATATTACTTTATTCTGTCTTTTCATATAACTATCAGTATAATGTATATTTCTTGCTCTTTCAGCAGAAAGGAAAAAATTATTTTTCAGTTTGTGTAAACTTCCATATCTAGCTTGCACCAGAAATTTTAAAATAAAGAATGTTTAATTATATAAAATCTGGCTTTCCTTAATGGTTTCTCCACTGAGAAAATGAAACGAAACAGTTAAATGAAGTCACATAAATTCCCTTGGTTACTTGATGAGATGAAATCTTCAAATATTCCAACAGGATGTTTAAAGTCGGCAGTTTATGCATTATATACATTCTAATTGTTTGATGGTACAGGATGAGGATAATACAAATAGAGCCATGTGGATTGTTTATTTGTTTTACCTAAGTAAAAATCAAAATAATCTGAATATAAAATGAATTCAGGTTTTTACTTTTATCATTTTTCTCGAATCTATTAGTTCATTCCAGGACATGTACACAAGGTATATGAGTCTTTATGTGGTTAAAATACTGTCTTCCATGCTGTTGTTAGTTTTTTCTTTTTCTTTTATCTTTAAGATTTCTTTTTTTTACCTGTTTTGTTTATAATTTTATTTTCTAGCTTATCTAGCTGGATCTTTCACTACTGATGGCAAAATCACATACAACAACGGTAAACAACCCACTGGGAGTAAGACCCAGGAGACTTGAGTTTGCCCTGAGTTGGGAAGATCCCCTGGAGTAGGAAATGGCAGCACACTCCAGTATTCTTACCTGGAGAATCCCAAGGACAGAGGGGCCCGGTGGGCTACAGTCCGTGGGGTCACAAACAGTCAGACACAACTGAATAATTAAGAACATACATATAGCAGCCCTTCAGGGGGTTACCACGTGTGTTATTTTGTTGAATTCATGCTGTCATCTCATTCAAAAATTGCTAATTATCATTTTTATTGTAACCATCCATTTTCACAATGTGTTTTTAAATTTCTAAATATTTGGGATGATTTATATCTTGGTTGTTAATTTCCAACTTAACTTTAATCTTGCCTGAAATATATGCACTGCATTTCTTTTTCTTAATTTAACTGAGGCTTGTTTTTATGATCAGTAATATGTTCTGTGGGTTTCCCTGGTGGCTCAGAGGTAAAGGATATGCCTGCCAATGCAGGAAATGTGGGTTTGATCCCTGGGTTAGGAAGATTCCCCGGAGAAGGAAATGACAATCCTCTCTAGTATTCATGCCTGGGAAATCCCACAGACAGAGGAGCCTGAGGGGCTACAATTGATGGATCACAAAGAATCAAACATGTCTTAGTGACTAAACAACAATGACAACAATATGTTCTATGTATACTTTAATGAACATTCTGAAGTCCTTTGTGGAGCTATTTGATTAATAGTGTGGTTCATATCTTACATATCATCTATTGAGACAGAGTGCCTGAAATCACCTTGATTTCAGTAACGGTATATTTTTTCATGTTTCTTCTTTTATTTATGATACTTTTGCTTTCACAGAATTTTAAGCTCTTGCCAGGTGCATGCTTGTAATTAGGATTAATGCGATTTCTTGTTTTATTACATGAAATATGCCTTTGTTTTAGCATATGAAATATCTGACATTCTCTGTGGTCATGCACTTTTCCCTGGTCTTTTATTATTTACTTTTGCCTTAATCTAATATAAAGATTAATCTAATATAAAAAGCAGAGACATTACTTTGCCAACAAAGGTCCATCTAGTCAAAGCTATGGTTTTTCCAGTAATCACGTATGGATATGAGAGTTGGACTATAAAGAAAGCTGAGTGCCAAAGAATTGATGCTTTTGAACTGTGGTGATGGAGAAGACTCTTGAGAGTCCCTTGGACGGCAAGGCGATCCAACCAGATCTCCTTGATCCAATTGATCTCCTTTCATAAAGGAAATCAGTCCTGAATGTTCATTGGAAGGACTGATGTTGAAGCAGAAACTCCAATATTTTGGCCACCTGATACAATGAACTGACTCACTGGAAAAGACCCTAATGTTAGGAAAGATTGAGGGCAGGAGGAGAAGGGGACGACAGAGGATGAGATGGTTGGATGGCATCACTGACTCAATAGACATGAGTTTGAGTAAACTCCAGGAACTGGTGATGGACAGGGAGGCCTGGCGTGCTGCAGTCCATTGGGTTGCAAACAGTTGGACACGACTGAGTGACTGAACTAAGCTGAACTAAATATAAAGTTTTACTAATGTGCCGAGGTATTTACCTGATGATAAGCACATCTGCTTGTTTTTCACCATCTCCATTTTATTTTTTTAATGTATCTATATCAACTAAGTTATTGTTATTTTCTTATTATTCTCTTAATATCCTTTTAATATCTATAAAGTCTATGGCAATAACCTCTCTCACCTTTCATTCTTGATATTGTCAACTTTTGTAATTTTCTAAGTTTGACTAATTAGGGTTTTATTAATTATGCCTATATTTTCAAAGAATTAAGCTTTATATTTGCTGTTAATTTCTATAAATTAGTTTCTTCTATAAATAAAAGAAGTAATATCTAATTTAATTTGATACAATTACTTAAGATTTTCAACCTATGTTAGATATTGGCATATTAATTTAGGTAAAATTTATGATTTAATTATCAAATATTAAATCTTCAAATTCAAACACAAATAAGTACAATTATTCATTTTAAAATATTTGAAAGTTGAAAATAGATATGGGCATGGATGAATCATTCTTTTTCAGACACTTTCCTTTTAACCCCATCTCTCACTCTTATTGTCAGTTAAGTTTCTATTTTGTGTAAATATGGTGTTATAAGCACCAAGATAATGCTTTTAGAATGCTAGAAAACCACTTGACACATAAATCTTTTAATAAACTTGTGATTTATCTTAACTTTATCTTTTTCTTCTTAATTGTTCGATTCTTATGTACATATAAGCTTAGGTTCACCATACATTTGTTGATTAATTAATATTGGTTCTTTTCAATTTACTGCATTAGTAGCTATTCTGAGTTATAATTGATATATACTGAGGCTGTACAAACTTAGAGTGTACAATTTGATGCACATTTCGGATATGGACATAGCCATCAAATCATCACCACAATCAAAATCATGAACATATTTAGCACCCTAACAGTGCCTTCTTACCCTCCTTTTCTCTCCCTTTCCAGAACTTCCCTCCCATTAGGAAAACACTGATGTGTTTTTACCCAGTATAGATTAGTTTGGATTTTATATAGTTTTATATAAATAAATCCACATAGCATATATTCTTATCTGGCTTCGTTCACTCAGTGTAATTATCCTGATAATCAACCATGTAGTGAATATGAATAATAATTTATTGCTTTTCCTTTTGCTGAATAGTAGTTCTTATCTTTCCTTTCTAAAGCAATTTGTAAATTTCTCAGATCATATTTGTAACAACTTAATGTTCCAAGCAAATGTTTTCTTCAGTGTGATATATTTTGTTAAAAGATATTTCTATAATTTATACAAATCAATGCACCCTTTAAAGTAAGGTAATCTTAGATTCCATTTAATAGAATAATTGGAATGTTTATTCTTTGCTCATGTATGACAAACACTATGTTTTTTAAAGAAATACACTATAAAAATGAATAACTTTTGAAAACATGGTTCCATGGAGAATCCAAACAATAATGAATAATAAATAGCTGTTATAAGTGAAGTAAAATAATAAATAACCAAAGTAAAATAACAAAGATAGCTTTACTTTTTGAGGAGCATATACAGGAATTTCTACTTTTGAAGCAATTTATTTGGGATATCTTTTACTTTTCCATTTAAACATTAAACATACTTTTGATAAATAAACTTTCTTGCCAAAAAGTCAATGTTATTTCATTTTTCAAGCAATTTAATATAGCATTTTCCTTGTTACTTATAAAGTCAGCAAAAGTGACATTATTTGAATTGATACTTATTGAAGGGAACCCAAACCATTTTAAAAAATGTTTCACTTGGAAATGATTTTATGCCTGCTAGGCATGTAAATTGTGCTGCCATCTGGCTTTAAATAATATTATGTCTCTCCAATGACTCCATGAACAAACCAAATTCAAACCACTCAAATTAATTATAAAATCCCAAATCTCACAGAGCTTCTGCTCTTCCATATTATTGGAACAACCTAGAATATCTTAAAACATGGCAGATCCATTTTGAAGTTATGAAACAACCTGCCTGCCAATGCAGTTGACATAAGAGATGTGGGTTCAGTCCCTGGGTTTGGAAGATCCCCTGGAAAAGGGAATGGCAGCCCACTCAGTATTCTTGGCTGGAGAAAGCTCTGGATAGAGCAGCCTGGAGGGCTGCTATAGTATTGCAAAGAATTGAACTTGACTGAAGTGACCTAGCATACAATAGCATGCAACAGTTACTGTAGAAGATGTTTTAAAAGGAAATGAAGAGCAGCTTGCAATGGAGTATTCAGATTTTGAAAGTCATATATTTACCAAAGTTAAATTGAGCTATATGATGTAAATGTAGTGATAAATTTTTTTTCTGTCACACATGCTTAATATTCTTGAAAATAAGACACAAGTATTTGAAACGATGTATGGTGTATAAATTACTTAGTAGGTCATGAAGTTTGTATCTTACTGGTTTGCCAACCAGTATTCATTCATTCACTCAAAAATACCTTAAATCCCCATTATGAAGAAACACCAAGTTACGTGTTCATTTACATTTGTAACAAAACAGATATATAATCTCTGTCTTTATTAGTTTACAGACTAGGTGTGAGTTAGGAAATAAGCAGTAACCCATATCAGAAGACAGGTAATCATAAAAAGTGATTAAGTAAGGAAATAACAGGGGGGATTATACTGGGCTGTTGAGAGCCTGGCTCAGGAGTTTAGATCAACTTTGAAAGAAAACTGAAGAACTAGAATGGAGGTTTGTGACACTGTATAGGAGGCAGGGATCAAGACCATCCCCAAGAAAAAGAAATGCAAAAAGGCAAAATGGTTGTCTGAGAAGGCCTTACAAATAGCTTAGAAAAGAAGAGAAGTGAAAGGCAAAGGAGAAAAGGAAATATATACCCATTTGAACGCAGAGTTCCAAAGAATAGCAAGGAGAGATAAGAAAGCCATCCTAGGTGATCAGTGCAAAGAAATAGAGGAAAGCAATAAAATGGGAAAGGCTAGAGATCTCTTCAAGAAAATTAGAGATACCAAGGGAACATTTCATGCAAAGATGGGCTCAATAAAGGACAGAAATGATATGGACCTATTAAGAAGAGGTGGCAAGAATACACAAAAGAATTATACAAAAAAGATCTTCACGACCCAGATAATCATGATGGTGTGATCACTCACTTAGAGCCAGACATCCTGGAATGTAAAGTCAAGTGGACCTCAGGAAGCATCACTATGAACAAAGCTAGTGGAGGTGATGGAATTCCAGTTGAGGTATTCCAAATCGTAAAAGATGATGCTGTGAAAGTGCTGCACTAAATACGCCAGCAAATTTGGACAACTCAGCAGTGGCCACAGGACTGGAAAAAGTCAATTTTCATTCCAATCCCAAAGAATGGCAATGCCAGAGAATGCCAGTGAGTGCAACCGTGTGGTTGCACTCATCTCACATGTTAGCAAAGTAAAGCTTTATTCTCCAAGCTAGGCTTCAACAGTGTGTGAACTGTAAATTTCCCTGTGTTCAAGGTGGATTTAGAAATAGCACAGAAGCCAGAGATCAAATTGCCAACATCTGTTGGATCATTGATAAAGCAAGAGAGTTCCAGAAAAACATCTATTTCTGCTTTGCTGATTATGCCAAAGCCTTTGGCTCTGTGGATCACAACAAACTGTGGAAAATTCTGAAAGAGATGGGAATATGCAGGTCAAGAAGCACCAGTTAGAACTGTACATGGAACAGCAGACTGGTTCCATATCAAAAAATGTATACATCAAGGCTGTATATTGTCACCCTGCTTATTTAACTTATATGCAGAGTACCTCATGAGAAATGCCAGACTGGATGAAGCACAATCTGGAATCAAGATTGCTAGGAGACATATCAATAACCTCAGATATGCAGATCTGAGAAAGTTAAGATATGCAAATTTTGAAGCATTGTGGCAGAAAGTGAAGAAGAACTAAAGAGCCTCTTGATGAAAGTGAAAGAGGAGAGTGAAAAAGCTGGCTTAAAACTCAACATTTAGAAAACTAAGATCATGGTATCTGGTCCCATCTCTTCATGGCAAATAGATGGGGATACAGGGACAGACTTTATCTTTTGGGGCTCCAAAGTACTGCAGATGGTGACTGAAGCAATGAAGTTAAGATGCTTGCTCCTTGGAGGGAAAGTTATGCCCAACCTAGACAGCATATTAACAAGCAGAGACATTACTTTGCCAACAAAGGTCCATCTAGTCAAGGCTATGGTTTTTCCAGTAATCATGTATGGACATGAGAGTTGGACTATAAAGAAAGCTGAACACCAAAGAATTGATGTTTTTGGACTGTGGTGTTTGAGAAGACACTCCAGAGTCCCTTGGACTCAAGGTGATCAAACCAGTCCATCCTAAAGGAAATCAGTCCTAAATATTCATTGGAAGGACTGATGTTGAAGCTGAAACTCCAACACTTTGGCCACCTGATGCGAAGAAGTGGCTCATCTGAAAAGACCCTGATGCTGGGAAAGACTGAAGGCAGGAGGAGAAGCATACAACAGAGGATGAGATGGTTGGATGGCATCACCAACTCAACGGACGTGAGTTTGAAATTCGTAATTTTTTACAGTTTCATTTCAGGAATTAAGTAAATATCCAGAGAATTTTATTTAACATAAACCATTTACTATAATATCAACTTGAAATAAGTATATGTTTTGGTGAATGGATAATTGTTTAAATGACTTTTAAACAAGAACAGGCTTGTTAATCAATTATGCTTTAATTTATTCCACATTTATTTATAGGTCTTCCAGTATGTATAGTATATTAGTCTAGATATTGATAATTGTGGATCCTTGCAATGAGCAGGAAAGCAAAGCTCTAACACTAAGTGGAATTGCTGCAGAGAATCTTACAAGTGATAAGTTTTACACAGAGTCTTCCAGTTGCTCTTTTCAACAACCAAAATTGGGGGTATATGTCAAGGACTTCATTTATCACAATATTACAGTCCTTCAATTATAAATACTTTTTAAAATATTGACTCAAATTTTTAATAGAATTTAAGAAATATGAACCTCCCATGCACTATATTTTATTACATTTAGTCTTTTCAGTATTTTTAAGCTCTACACTATTGTGTACACACATACAACATATTTATTGTGTAAATTTAGGATATTTTATAATAATTTATTAAAAATTATATTTTTATTTTCACTCTAATATCCATTACTCATATTTATCAATATATATTCTTTAACTACCAATATCTTTTAATAATAATATTTACAAGTACAAAATGAGTAGCAGTTCTCTACAACAGTTGCAGGTAAATCACCCATTATATAATTATATAAATTTCTAAGAAAACACTCTGAACAGGACAAATTTTTGGAATATAATGTTAATTATTTTAGTGAATTAAATTGTTATTAAAGAAATTCAGGAATGTCATCATCTTATGCTATGATTAAATTATTTTTTATCTCATTAACAATTCCTCAATGTAAAATATGTAGCAAGATTTTCATTATTTCAGTTAAATGGTAATTTGAAGTGGGATTTTATTTTAAATAGCCAAATAAAAATAATAACAATATGATGAAAAGAGAAGGTTATAACTTAGAACTATAAAGGACAGCACAAAAACACAAATATCTGGAATTCTTTTGAATGATATACTTTGTAACTATTTAAATTTTTAATCCTTTAGTGTCAACTGATTATTTTAACTGTAGTTTATTTTTTTTAATTTTTTTGTTATTGAAGTATAACTGATTTACAATGTTGTGTTAATTTCTGCTGTACAAAGAGATCCAATTATACATATATATATTCTTTTCCATTATGATTCATCATAGAATACTGAATGTAGTTCCCTATGCTATACTGTAGAACCTTGTTGGTTATTCATCCCATATATAATAGCTTGCATCTGCTAATCTTAAACTCTCAATCCACCTTTCCCTCAACTCCTTCTCACCTTGGCAACTACAAATCTGCTCTTTATGTCCAAGAGTCTGTTTCTATTTTGTAGGCAGATTCGTGTTATATTTTACATTCCAAATATAAGTGATATGTAGTATTTGTCTTTCTCTTTCTGAATTGCATTACTTAGTATGATAATGTTTACTTGTATCCATGTTGCAGCAAATGACATTATTTGGTTCTTTCTTACGGCTGAGTAGTATTCCATTGCATATAGGTACTACATCATCTTTATCCAATCACTTGTCAATGAACACTTATTTCTACATCTTGGTTATTGTGCATAATATTGTTATGAACATAGGGGTGCATGTATCTTTTTGAATTTTAGTTTTGTCTGGATATGTACTAAGCAGGATTACTGTATCATATGGAATTCTATTCTTGGTTTCCACAGTGGCTGCGCCACCTTACACTCCTACCATGTGTGGGAAGTTTCCCTTTTCTCCACATCTCTCTAGCAGTTATTTGCAGACATTTTAATGATGGCCATTCTGATCATCATAAGGTGGTACCTTATCATAGTTTTGATTTGCAACCATAAATGTAGTATAAATCTTAAGTTTTTCTTATTTTATTCTTTACAAATAACTAAATCCTAGGACAATCCAGCAACAGTGCATTATTTTTTTCAGTTATACAATTTCATTATCAACTTCATTATATTTCAGTTCAGTTCAGTTCAGATGCTCAGTTGTGTCCGACTCTTTGAGACCTCATGAAGCGCAGCATGCCAGGCCTCCCTGTCCATCACCAACTCCCGGAGTTCACCCAAACCCACATCCATCGTGTTGGTGATGCCATCCAGCCATCTCATCCTCTGTCATCCCCTTCTCCTACTGGCCCCAATCCCTCCCAGCATCAGAGTCTTTTCCAATGAGCCAACTCTTCTCATGAGGTGGCCAGAGTACTGGAGTTTCAGCTTTAGCATCATTCCTTCCAAAGAAATCCCAGGGTTGATCTCCTTCAGAATGGACTGGTTGGATCTCCTTGCAGTCCAAGGGACTCTCAAGAGTCTTCAACACCACAGTTCAAAAGCATCAATACTTTGGCACTCAGCTTTCTTCACAGCCGAACTCTCACATCCATACATGACTACTGGAAAAACCATAGTCTTGACTAGATGGACCTTTGTTGGCAAAGTAATGTCTCTGCTTTTGAATATGCTATCTAGGTTGCTCATAACTTTTCTTCCAAGGAGTAAGTATCTTTTAATTTCATGGCTGCAATAACCATCTTATTTTAAAATAAACATTAAAGGAACTACTCAATCAACGGCACCCCCACTCCAGTACTCTTGCCTGGAAAATTCCATGGATGGAGGAGCCTGGTAGGCTGCAGTCCATGAGGTCGCGAAGAGTCAGACACGACTGAGCGACTTCACTTTGATTTTTCACTTTCATGCATTGGAGAAGGAAATGGCAACCCACTCCAGTGTTCTTGCCTGGAGAATCCCAGGGATGGGGGAGCCTGGTGGGCTGCCGTCTATGGGGTCGCAAAGAGTCGGACACGACTGAAGCGACTTAGCAGCAGCAGCAGCAGCCTGCATTAGCCTTACTTGTAAAAGACACCTTTTAGGCACCACTTATTTAGTTATAAACATTGTAAAGAAGAAAAACGCTATTGCTAAAAATAATAGACCAAAGTATTAAAATAGCGGGGAAGGGGGAGAAGCTGCAGAAATAATTTTCCAGTTTTTCAGACAGGTATTTAAAAAAAATAAATGGGGATATCTTCTCTTTGCTATCTCTGCATCCTTGATTTTGTCATCTCTCCTTTTTGAATAGACATACATGTTATATTTGAATAGTCACCAAAGAATATGCATCAACAGCCACAGATTGCATGAAAACATCCCCAAGTTTTAGTGCTCAAGGATATGTACATTAATACCATTTGAAAAATATGCTAAAATACCTAGACTAACAAAATAATGGGAACACCAAAGATTAGCAATGATGGAAAACAAGTAAAAGACTCATATTTCTGATACAAGTGTTAAAAGTTAATACCACTTTGGAAAACAGATACAGCAATTTCATTTCAGATAAACAATTTCATTTCTGGGATAAATAAAGCCATATCCACAAAAAGCAGTTTTATGTACAATAACCAAAAAGAGGAAACCACTCAAATGTTCAACAGATAGTTTGGTTTATATCCATAAAATTCAATAGTGCTCAGTAAAAAAAAACAAGTTACTGATACAACAACATGAATACATCTCAAAAGTATTAAGGAAAAAAAGCAAGGCAACTGATTTCTGATGTAATTGACATGGATTCTTATGTCCAATGAGACATTAGTTTGGTAACTCCACTGTGATTAATATATACATTTATCTTCTCTTAAGTGAATATAATGATGAATTTGTTCAAACACACTCATGAGTTCACGTAGCAACATTTATTATTTCCTATTGTGTTCAAAGCACTATATTATTAGATTCTGGCCATAACATGCTTAATAGATACATCCCCAGTTGTCATATTTGTTGTTTTTTAGTCACTAAGTCAAGTCTCTTTGGCACCCAAGGACCGCAGCACACCAGGCTTTCCTGTCCTTCACTATCTCCCAGAGTTTCCTCAGACTAATGTTCATTGTGTCAGTGATGCTATTCAACGATCTCTTCCTCTATCACCCCCTTCTCCTGCGCGCAATCTTTCCCAATATCAGGGTCTTTTCCAATAAGTCAACTCAACTTTTCGCATTAGGTGGCCAAAGTACTGGAGCTTCAGCTTCAGGATCAGTACTTCCAAGGAATATTCAGGGTTTATTTCCTTTAGGAGTGAGTGGTTTGATCTCCTTGCAGTCCAAAGGATTCTCAAGAATCTTGGCCAGCACTGCACTTGGAAAACATCAATTCTTTGTCAATTAGCCTTCTTTATGATCTAACTATTATAAAGTTATATCTAACTAACTTGATCTATATCATATGATCTAACTATCATAAACTAACATCTGGCCCCATCACTTCATGGGAAATAGATGGGGAAACAGTGTCAGACTTTATTTTTGAGGGGCTCCAAAATCACTGCAATGGTGACTGCAGCCATGAAATTAAAAGATGCTTACTCCTTGGAAGAAAAGTTGTGACCAACCTAGATACCATATTGAAAAGCAAAGACATTTACTTTGCCAACAAAGGTCTGTCTAGTCAAGACTATGGTTTTTCCAGTGGTCATGTATGGATGTGGGAATTGGACGGTGAAGAAAGCTGAGTGCCGAAGAATTGATGCCTTTGAACTGTGGTGTTGGAGAAAACGCTTGAGAGTCCCTTGGACTGCAAGGAGATCCAAACAGTCCCTTCCGAAGGAGATCAGCCCTGGGATTTCTTTGGAAGGAATGATGCTAAAGCTGAAACTCCAGTACTTTGGCCACCTCATGCGAAGAGCTGACTCATTGGAGAAGACTCTGATGCTGGGAGGGAGTGGGGGCAGGAGGGAAAGGGGACGACAGAGTAGGAGATGGCTGGATGGCATCACTGACTCGATGGACATGAGTCTAAGCGAACTCCAGGAGTTGGTGATGAACAGGGAGGCCTGGCTGGCGTGCTGCGACCATGGGGTCGCAAAGAACTGACGCGACTGAGCGACTGAACTGAACTGATGATCTAACTCTCAAATCTGTACGTGACTACTGGAAAAAACATAGTCTTGACTGTATGGACCTTTTTGGCAAAGTGATCTCTGCATTTTAGTATGCTGTGTAGGTTTGTCATAGCTTTCCTTTCAAGGAGTTAAGTGTCTTCTAATTTCATGGCTGCAGTTGCCATCAGCAGTGATTTTAGAGCCCAAGAAAATAAAACTGTTTCTACTTTTTCTCTATTTGCCATGAAGTAATGTGACCGGATGATTTTAGTTTTTCAAATGTTCAGTTTTAAGCCAGCTTTCTTACTCCTTTTTTCGTCCTCATCAAAAGGCTCTTAAGTTCCTTTTTGATTTCTATCATTAGACTGGTATCATCTGCATATTTGAGGTTGTTGATATTTTTCCTGGAAATCTTGATCCCAACTTGTGCTTCATCCAGCCTGGCATTTCACATGATGTACTTTGCATGTAAGTTAAATAAACAGTGTGATAATATACAGCCTTAATGTACTGTTTTCCCAATTTGGAACCAGTTGTTCCATGTATTGTTCCAAATGTTGCTTTTTGACCTGCATACAGGTTTTTCAGGAGGCAGGTAAAGTGATCTGGTATGCCCATCTCTTGAAGAATTTCCCCCAGCCGTTGTACTCCACACAGTCAAAAGCTTTAGCATAGTCAATGAAGCAGAAGTAGATCTTATTCTGGAATTCCTTTGCTTTATGATCCCATGAATGTTGGCGATTTGATCTTTGATCCCTCTGCCTTTAATAAATCCAGCTTGAATATCTGGAAGTTCTCAGTACACATACTGCTAAAGCCTAGCTTGAAGAATTTTGAACATTACCTTGCTAGCATGTGAAATGAATGCAATTGTATGGTAGTTTGAACATTCCTTGGCATTGCCCTTCTTTGGGAGTTGTCATATAGAAATGTGAAAAGTACAATAATTATAATCTCTAATTTGGCAGATTATGAAACTGAAGTATACAGTGTTAGCAAAGACTCAAAGAACGACAACAAAATTACCCATTAAATACTGAAACTGCCATGCAGACTCTGGCAGTCCTGTTCCATACACTATACATTTCATCTCCACCCTAGAGTGCATTATTTTTTTTTGACATAAATTTATTTATTATAATTAGAGGCTAATTACTTTACAATATTGTATTGGTTTTGCCATACATCAACATGAATCTGCCATGGGTGTACATGTGTTTCCCATCCTGAACCCCTGTCCCACCTCCCTCCCCATACCATCCCTCTGGGTCATCCCAGTGCACCAGCCCCAAGCATCCTTTTATCATGCATCGAACCTGGATTGGCGATTGCAGTAGAGTGCATTCTTAAATATTAAGATGAGCAATGTGAAAAATAGTGAGTTTGGGAGTGGCTAAACAGGTGTGGTATCGTGTAGGATGATCAGAAATAGGGACATTACAGCAAAATAACACAAATGATCAGCCTAGAGAGCGTAAAGGTAAGGGATCCCAGACATAACACAGTATAGTGTGTGTGTGTATATGAGTGTTAATCTCTCAGTCATGTCCAACTCTTCGTGACCACATGAACTATAGCCTGCTAGATTCCTCTGTCCATGGGATTCTCCATGCAAAAATACTGGAAAGGGTTGCCATTCTCTTCTCCAGGGACCATAGTATAGTAGTTTGTTTGATTTCCTTTCCTGTAGTATAAGGAAATAGAACTTGATGAAATATGTGAACTAACTGTTTACAGGTATTGTGCACTCTCGTCATCTTTGAGAAAAAGGGAACACTAGCTTAAACCTACTTCTCCCTGCCTGGGGTCAATTTTCTAATGGAGATATAGGAGCAGAAGCCCAGGCAGAGGGATCTGAGGAGAAGGAAATAGGCATTTGGAATTGGTGAGATGGCTGGAATTTATGATGCAACCTGTTTCTTAAATGTCTGGTAAAATTCACCAATGAATTAATTTGGACTTGAGACTTTCAGTAGTTGGCTATTGATTCAATTTCTTTAATAGATATTGGCCTATACAGATTCTTCTTTTCTTCAACAACTGTTGGCAGATTGTATCTTTCAAGGAATTGATTCATCTAAATTTTCAAATGTGTGGGCTAAAGTTCATAATGTTCTTAGGTTATCTTTTAATGACCATGGAATTTATAGAGATATTTGCTTTTTCATTTCTGATATTAACTGCATTCGCTTAATTTTTTTTCATAGTTAGCCTTGCTAGAGGCTTATTGATTTTATTAATCTTTCCAAAGAATCAGCTTTTTGGTTTTGTTGATTTTTTTCCTATCGATTTTTTGTTTTCAATTTCACTGATATCTGCTCTAACAATTATTACTCATTTTCTTCTGCCCACTCTGCATTAATTTGCCCTTCTCTTTCTACTTAGGCTAGATCTGAGTCTGTTGATTTTTTATCATTCTTTTTTATTCTTTTTTTAAATTTTTACTTTATATCGGAGTATAGTTGATCAATAATGTTGTGTTAGTTTCAGGTGTACAGCAAAGTGATTCCATTATACATATACATGAATCTACTCTTTTACAAATGATTTTCCCATTTAGGTTATTGCATAATAGTGAATAGAGTTCTCTGTGCTATATAGTAGGCCCTTTTTGGTTACCTATTTTAAATATTAGTGAGTATGTATCAATCCCAAACTCCCAATTTATTCCCCCAAACCCGACCTTTACCCTTCAGTAACCATTAAGTTTGTTTTCTAAGTCTGTGAGTCTATTTCTGTTTTGTAAATAAGGTCATTTGTATCATTTAAGATTTTAATATAAGCAATATCATATATTATTTGACTTTTTCTAATTCATTTCACTCATTTACAATGTCTAGGTCCAGCCATGTTGCTGCAGATGACATTTCATTCTTTTTAATGGTTGAAGAATATTCTATTCCATATAGATGAGACATCTTCTTTATCCATTCCTCAGTTTATGGAAATTAGGTTGCTTCCCTATCTTGGCTACTATAAATAGTACTGCAGTATATATTTGGGTGCATGTATGCTTTAAAACTATATTTTTTCTCTGGATATATGCCCAGGAATGGGATTGCTACCCATATGCTAGCTCTATCTTTAGTTTTTAAAGCAATATACATACTGTTCTCCAAAGTAGATGTAACAAGTTACATTCCTACTGACAGTGTAATAGGGGTCCCTTTCTCCACATCCTCTCTAGCATTTATTACTTGTACTTTTTAATGATGACTGTTCTGACTGCTGTGAGGTGATGCCTCATTATAATTTTGATTTGCATTTCTCTAATAATTAATGATACTAAACATCTTTTCATGTGCTTATTGGCCATCTGTATGTCTTCTTTATAGAAATGTCTATTTAGATTTCTGCCTATTTTTTGATTGGGTATTTTTGTTTTCATATTGAGCTGTATGAACTTTGTATATTTTGCAGATTAATCCCTTGTCAGTAACATTGTTTCCAAATATTTCCTCCCATTCTGAAGATTATCTTTTCATTTAGTCTATGATCTTCTTCAGGGTGAAAAAGGCTTCCCTTGGGGCACAGCTGGTAAAGAATCCACCTGCTGTGTGGGAGACCTGGGTTCGATCCCTGGGTTGGGAAGATCCCCTGCAGAAGGGAAAGGCTACCCATTCCAGTATTCTGGCCTGGAGAGTTCCATGGACTTTATAGTCAAGAGGGTTGCAAAGAGTTGGACACGACTGAGTGACCTTCACATCACGTTTTAGATGAATAATCTTTTGAGTTTAATAAGTTCCCATTTGTTTAGCTTTGTTTTTTATTTCCCTTACTCTAGGAGATGGATCAAAATGATATTGCTGTGATTTACGTCAGAAGAGTTTTCAGCCTGTTTTCCTGTAAGACTTTTATAATATCCAGTCATTTAGCTCTTTAATCTATTTTTAGTTTATTTGTGTGCATGATGCTAAAGAATATTATAATTTCATTATTTTCATTGTTAGTGTATAGAAATGGAACAGATTTCTATATATTAATTTTGTATCCTGCTTCTTTACCAGTTTCATTGGTGAGTGCTATTAGTTTTTTGGTGGTGGTGTTGGGATTTTCTAAATATACTATCATGTCATTTGCAGACTGATATATGTGAAATGAAATAATGAGAAGGAAAAATAGTAATTATAAAGATACATCATATAAAAAAACTATTTTTCACAAAGATCTAACCTGAATGCAAAATGGGTTTGTAAATTATAAGATGTATATTATAAAGCTCACAATGCCAAATTATCTTTCTTAGTGAATATAAAATAAAATCTTCATCTAATACTCTTTTTACAATCATATCACAGCCTGGACAAAATAAATGTGCTTTTTTGTGTCTTTTTATCCCATGGAGCTGTATATAATACATTTTATTATTTGAGTTTCAAAAACCAAATCTTGATTATCTGAGGTAGAAAAGATTCAAGACACTAATAAAAGGATATTAAAATGTAAACAAACATAAAAATATATTCACACATAAATACCTTTTACTTTAAATCAAATTTAATTTGACTAACAAAAGCCAAAGGCTAATTACACTTAAGAATTATAAATTCACTTCTGAGACCTTTGACAAAGAGCAAGTCAGCAGGTGGTAAGACAGTTATGACAGGTCTATCAAACTAACAATGTGGTGAAACGGTACACACTCTCCTTAAATTTACCCTAGAATATATGCAAAATAAGACATGTTATTGACGTGGCAACGGACAACAACTGACAGATGTTTTTTATTACCAAATGTCTCTTCAAGCTTTCCCTTAATTTTGTACTCTTCACTAGGAAAGCATAATTATAAGTCAAAAAAGTTTTAAAATGCTATTCTAACAGTCAAAGCCATGAGCATATTCTTCACTGTCTACTATATACAGTTAAATATAACCATGTCATTCAACTAAAAGGACCTTATCCTAAAATAGACCTTTTAAAAATTACTAATTTGCATGTTTTCAATAAATTAATATTTAAACTAAGACATTTGTTATAAGAGCATTATGCCTTAACAGCTCAGAATCAATAAATAAAACATAATTATAATGTGATTAAGGAACTTTCTTTCAGAGTATACAACATATAACTTGAGGTTTATAAACAACATTTTCTCTGAAGTAATTTTCTCCAGCTGACCCCAGAGAATCCCCATTTGACAGATGGAAATAATAAGCAAAAGCAGCAAAGGAGAAAGGGTTTCTGTTGTGTATAATATTATTAATAAATACCCAGCATATGGCAAGAGAATAGATGTATTTTCATAAGCTCTGGCCCTTTTCCTGAATATTTCTCTTGATGTCATGGAATCATCTAGCTGTAGTTAGTGAAACAGTCTATAAAAATGTGAGTGCATATAATGCTTCCTACCCTAGAGAAATCATATACATTCTTATTTATTACTAAGGTCTTCTGCTTCTCTTTTATTTTGTAAATGTATGTTTGTTAAATGCTCTATTTAATGTGTTCATGGAAGCATTTTATCAAAACTCTAATTCTATTGCTTTGCCAGTGTTTGGAGCCACCAGAGCTAGCAGCCTTCCTATGTATTTTCACCAAGGCCTGACTTCCTCATCTAAGAACACTCACACATTATATTATGTCATGTCATAATTTTCTTAATATCACATGAATCCTTCTGTCAGGTAGCTGAGAAGCTGATCTCAGGACAGTAAGAATTTGATGGAAAAGGTTAGAGTTTCAAAAACTATGTCCTTTCCAGGATAGCTGTATTTTGGTAAAAGAGTGTCATGTTGGCACTAGCAAATCTCTTGAAAATCATTGAAGCAATCAAGAGCACTGGCTCTGAAAATGGTAAGGCTAAAGGGTATTTGGTAGGAGCATTTGTGTCTGTATTTTTACATCCATTTCAGGAAAAGAAATTTGACCCAGAGAATATATGAAGACATGCCAAGGATCAATATCAATCTGTAAAGGGGAAAACACTTTTAAAAGGACATATTTTTCACAAATTTGTTCAACTATGCATATTTTGTCTGTTTGTTTATACTTTACAAACTGGTATCAGTAGATTTTGAAGCCTAATATATAAGAAAATGTGTAGGTAGCTAGGTAGATAGATGCATCCATTACAAATACCGTAGTTAAAACTGTTTCATGCCTAAATATTTTTCAAAATTATGTGAAAAAATTTAGATTTTTGCCTTTGATTTTAATATACATAGTTAAAGGTAGCAAGAATAATGTTTTAATGTGATGTGAAATCCTTTCTTCATAGTTAGAGAATGCAAACCCCAGTTATCATAATAGAGGTCATCATGGACAAAGAGCAGTTTCTGAGTATCATGCTTCAGTTTCACCAATTCTTCTTTCTCTTCTTTCTTTGGTTTTCACTTTTAGAGTTAATTTTTGTTGCTGTTGTTGTTATCAAGTGCAAATCTACTTTACTCCAGAAAAATCATGTCTCCTTTTATTGTGTCTTTGTCTCTTAAAGAGAGAGATACGTTACCTTGATAATATTCCATATTGAGAATTTGTCTAAGTATGTCCCTGTTGTGCTATTTGTTCCTTTATCTATATCTTTCTATGATATACATAATTTTAATTGAATAAAATTGCTTTACAATATTGTGTTTATTTCTGCCATACATCAATATGAATCAGCCATAGGTATATGTATGTCCCCTCTCCGTTGGAGCTCTCTCCCACCTCCCACTCCATCCAACCTCTGTAGGCTGTTACATGTGACAGAGCCTTGGTTTGAGTTCCTTGAGTCACATAGCAAATTGTTGGCTATCTATTTTGCATATGGTAGTGTATATGTTTCCCTGCTACTCTCTCCATTCTTCCTACCTTCTCTCCACCACAAACACCATGCCCTTTATCTATGTGTTTTTAAATACAAAGTTAGATATCAAAGACCTGGTTCAATTCTGATTGAAGCTTCTAGGCAAGAACACATCCTAGGTGCTGCCTCTTATTCTATCACTAATGGGTGCATCACTGGGGGGGCATCACAGGGAAGGGGCAAGCAAGAAGGAGGCAGATATAAGCTGGCTCCTATGACAGGTTCCTACAACAAATTTCAGCACATGTTCCAGAGCAGAAGGGTCTTCCTTTAAAACTGGCAGCCTAGGAGGTGAACTCAGACTTAGCAGTTCTAGAGTTAATTTGTATTTAGCATAGACAGTCTAGTATTTCTGTACTTAACAACTCTAGGAAAATTTTCACTAGTGTATAAGCCATTCAGAAAAATTCTTAAACCTGTGTTGTCTTTCTTTGTAATTTCTTCAGTATCATTGACAGATTTGTAAGTTTCAGTAAGAAACTGTATAAAATCCCTACCCAATATATTTTAACTTTCCAAGTCAGGAAGAAAGCATGCCAATTATAAACCATAGCTATAAGTAGACTCAGTTTGCAATTATAACTGCAGCACACTTACTTCATGGAAAGGCAACTATGCACAATGAGAATAGGAATCTAGTAAAGCAAGACATGAGCTTCCATCCTTAACAATCCAGACTGCATTTCCTGTACACTGTATTACATAATACAGAAAAAAGGGCATAAAGTATATTAATGCATATATGTCAAATCTGAAAAACTTGGTACAGATGATCTTAGAGAACAAACATATAGACACTAAGGGGGAAAGGAGGGTGGGATGAATTGGCAGACTGAGGTTAACATAGATACACTATTTATACTATGCATAAAATAGACAATAAATGAAAACCTACTGTATACCATAGGGAATTCTACTAAATGCTCTGTGGTAACCTAAACGAGAAGGAAATCCAAAAAGAGGGAATATACGTATGTGCATGGCCAGTTCACTTTGCTGTACAGTAGAAACTAACACAATATTGTAAAGCAACTGTATGCCAATAGAAATGTTTAAAAGGCAGTAGAATGTTCTATACATCTGTGTCTCTTTTGCTATCTCGTTCAATGCGTGATACTGGATGCTTGGGGCTGGTGCACTGAAACGACCCAGAGGGATGGTACGGGGAGGGAGGAGAGAGGGGGGTTCAGGATGGGGAACACATCTATACCTGTGGCAGATACATGTTGATGTATGGCAAAACCAATACAATATTGTAAAGTAATTAACCTCCAATTAAAATAAATAAATTTATATTAAAAAAAGGCAGTAGAATGAAGTAAATTGCAAATAAAATAAGCGTAGTTATGCCCATGTAGCATATTATTTTAGTGTAGCATATTATTTTTAAATTCAATAAATTAATTATTTTAATATAAAATCTGGACATTTTTAAAAGAAATTATCTTTGGATATGAAATAACTAGTGATATACAAGAATAGTACTACTTAAAGATTTTGAGTCATGTAAAATATTCTGCCCTTATTAAATAGGGTTGTTGTTGTTGTTGTTCAGTCACTCAGTTGTGTCGAACTCTTTGTGACCCCATGGATGGCAACATGCCAGACTTCCCTGTCCTTCACCATCCCGGAGCTTGCTTAAACTCATGTCCATTGAATCAGTGATGCCATCCAACCATCTCATCCTCTCTCACCCTCTTCTTCTCCTGCCTTCAATCTTTCCAAGCATCAGGGTCTTTTCCAATGAGTCGGCTCTTCACATCAGGTGGCCAAAGTATTGGAGCTTCAGGATCAGTCCTTCCAATGAATATTCAGGACTGATTTCCTTTAGGATGGATCTCCTTGTAGTCCAAGGGACTCTCAAGAGTCTTCTCCAACAGCACAGTTCAAAAGCATCAATTCTTTGGGGCACAGCCTTTTTTATGATGCAACTCTCACATGCATACATTTCTACTGAAAAACCATAGCTTTCACTATATTAAACAGTCAATATTAAACAGCATAACACTCACTAGATGCTATAATAAACTGCTCAACTATTTCACTTCCTTAATACAATAAATTTTTTTTATCTCATACCAATTTCCAGGTCACAAGACTCTTCTGAATCCCCTCCTGGTGATGACTCAGGGGTTTGGCTTCCTTCTCTTGTGTGACTTCTTTATACCAAATTTCTTCACTTTCAGCCACACAAGAGAGAAAGTGTGAGCTATAGATTGCAAAGAAAAGTCCAAGAAGTGTTGATACATTGATCAAAACTATTTACAAATTTCAAATATATTTTAAGTGATACTGTGTAGTATATTCTTCCTCCAGTCCATGAAGAGATGAAAAAGTTTAACGTATTGAGCTAGTCAGTATTTTCATTTTTCTATATTAAAACTGGTATTTGTTGTTGTTCACTTGCTAAGTTGTTTCTGAATCTTTGCAACCCCATGGACTGCAGCAAGCCAGGCTTCCCTGCCCTTCACTGTCTCCCAGAGTCTGCTCAAACCCATGTCCATTGAGTCAGTGATGCCATCCAGCCATCTCATACTCTGTCTCCCCCTTCTTCTTTTGCCCTCAATCTTTGCCAATGAGTTGGCTCTTCACATCAGGTGGCCAAAGTATTGGAGTTTCCGCTTTAGAGAGCAAAGTACATTTATTTTCAGCACCATTTCTTTAAGAGAGTTTATTTTAAACACCAAAGAAATAAGAATGTCCTAATCTTTTCCATTGAATGTATTAAGCTCTGCATAAAATAAGTTTTCTTAAAATTCTCCTAATCTACTCCAATAGGGATGAAGAGTAAACTCTGAAGGGATCAGAGTAAGATTCCTTTATAGGCTCTTTCATTTTCATCTTTAGGAGTCAAGACATCCACAGAAATGTCCACACCCCAAGGAGGACCAAAACATCCACCTTTCTCACCATCTGACATTCACATCTTATCACCATTGTCCATCATGAATTGGTAGGACCACATCCATGGTACATTTATTGGTCATTAATTGTAAAACTAATGTTTATAAGACTTAATGGCTAAAACAAAACAATTTATTTAACTCACAGTTATGGGAATCTCCACATCAGTCCTTACTAAGTTGGGAGATCATTTTTTGTCTCAAAAAAATGGACCCCCTCAAATGTCTGTTGTTATATGAAGAACATCAAAAAGTTAACTTTGCTGAGCTTACTTGGGTTTTCTCACTAGTCTGGGGTGTCATCTGGGACAATTGGGGCTGATATGACTCTCTACATGGTTGCATCCTGTTAGGTCACATGTGGAGACCTAGGTTTAACAATATATGTTGTCATTTTCTTAAAATGCCTTTAACCATAATGTTACAAAACCATCTGAAAAATAGTCAAAAAGTAGATTATTATTAATAGTAGTGGAACCCCAGGGTTATATTCAAACCAAAATGGATATAGGGAAGAAAATAACCACAGACTGTTTAAGAAATCATCTACCATTGTGTCCACTAATGTTATTTATCACAAGAAACCAGAACTTCTAGAATTTTTTTTATCTCATATAATCCTATTATCTCACATACTCTTCCTATTTCTCTGTCTGCACCTCCACTATTTTATTCTCATATTCCATATCTATACAGTACCTAAAATTTTCACTTTGTCCTTCAAATTTTGATTCTTTAATAAAGTCCCCTATAACCTCAATTTCTCTGAACAAGTTTTTTTTACCATACTTGAGATATTCCTTGAAAATCTTCTATATTTTGATTTGAGCAACTGGATACATGGCTGAGATGTTTTCTATTTTTAAAAATATAAATAGACTTATTTTACTTGGAGGCTAATTACTTTACAATATTATATTCTTAAATGAGAAAAATAGTGGTGGAGACCAAAGACAGAAGATGGAATCTAGTGGAAATTCAAGACAGAGGATGGAATCAAGTGTTCTGTTTTGATGAAGTTTGGTTTGAATTTTTTGTTAGACACTTAGGAATAGAGGTCATGTAGACTGTATATGAATCTGGAGCTCCAATGGCAATTCAGGATTAGGGATATTAAGAGTTACCAAATTATTATTTATATTCCTGGGACAATAGTTAAAATTATTTATAAAAGCTCTAAAAAAATAAAAGGTGACCCAAAACTTGATTCTAAAAATATTAGCATGTATAGGAATGATTGTGGCAACCTAGAACCTGAGAAAATATATGCTTTAATTTTTAATTAATGAAATTTAAGTTGAGACCAAAAGTTTTTCATAGAATAAGGTTAGTATCTTAATAAATAAAAAGATATAATATAATCTATATGAAGTGTAAAATAACTGAAAAAAGATGTTTGCCCACTTAACAGTTATTTATATCACAACACATCTATAGGGACACAGGAGACTTAGATTATCAATTCATGTTTTAGACTATCTAAAATCAACCCTAAAATACTATAACTACCTCTGAAGTAGCAGAATTTAATAATAGAAACATAAAATGAATATCCCAGTACCTAGACTTTTATTATTTCCAAATTTGGTACATAAAGAGCATGGTGCAAAAATTATCTTTTATATAACCATCTGTGTGTATTTTATTTTAGACAATATCTATTCAAAAACTGGTGTGTTGGAATGTATCCTTGATTTTTTGTTCTAGTCAAATAGTTGCAATGTAATTGCTATGTTGGCCTAGTAGTACAGGCTGAAGCATCAAAAAAGCTGATAGACTTTTGCCAAGAGAACACACTGGTCATAGCAAACACTCAATTCCAACAACATAAGAGAAGACTCTACACATGGATATCACCATATGGTCAATACTGAAATCAGATTGATTATATTTTTTGCAGCCAAAGATGGAGAAGTTCTATACAGTCAGCAAAAAAAAAAAAAAAAAAAGACAGGCCTGGCTGTGATTCATATCGTGAGCTCCTTATTGCCAAATTCAGACTTAAATTCAAGAAAGTAGGGAAAACAAATAGACCATTCAGATACGACCTAAATTAAATCCCTTACAGTGGAAGTGAGAAATAGATTCAAGGGATTAATTCTGATAGAGTGCCTGAATAACTATGGACAGATGCTCATGACATTGTACAGGAGGCAGGGATCAGGACTATCCCCAAGGAAAAGAAATGCAAAAAGGCAAAATGGTTGTCCGAGGAGGCCTTACAAGTAGCTGAGAAAAGAGAAGAAGCTAAAGGCAAAGGAGAAGGAAATATACCCCTTTGAATGCAGAGTTCCAAAGAATAGCAAGGAGAGATAGGAAAGCCTTCCTCAGTGATCAATGCAATGAAATTGAGGAAAGCAATAGAATGGGAAAGACTAGAGATCTCTTCAAGAAAATTAGAGATACCAAGGGAACGTTTCATGCAAAGATGGACTCGATAAAGGACAGAAATGGTATGGACCTAACAGAAACAGAAGATATTAAGAAGAGGTGGGAAGAGTACACAGAACTATACAAGAAAGCTGTGGTACATATACACAATGGAGTATTACTTAGCCGTTAAAAAAAATTCATTTGAATCAGTTCTGATGAGATGGATGAAACTGGAGCCGATTATACAGAGTGAAGTAAGCCAGAAAGAAAAACACCAATACAGTATACTAACACATATATATGGAATTTAGAAAGATGGCAATGACGACCCTGTATGCAAGACAGGAAAAAAGACGCAGCTGTGTATAACGGACTTTTGGACTCAGAGGGAGAGGGAGAGGGTGGGATGATATGGGAGAATGGCATTCTATCATGTATACTATCATGTAAGAATTGAATCGCTAGTCTATGTCTGACGCAGGATACAGCATGCTTGGGGCTGGTGCATGGGGATGACCCACAGAGATGTTATGGGGAGGGAGGTGGGAGGGGGGTTCATGTTTGGGAACACATGTAAGAATTAAAGATTTTAAAATTAAAAAAATAAAAAACTTAATACTAAAAAAAAAAAAAAAGATATGACCCAGATAACCACGGCAATGTGATCACACACTTAGCACCAGATCCTGGAATGCAAAGTCAAGTGGGCCTTAGGAAGGATAAACATGACCATAAAGTACATGAACATAGCTAGTGGAGGTGATGGAATTCCCGTTGAGCTATTTCAAATCCTGAAAGCTGACCCTGTGAAAGTGCTGCACTCAATATGCCAGTAAATTTGGAAAATGCATCAGTGGCCACTGGACTGGAAAAGATCAGTTTTCATTCCAATCCCAAAGAAAGGCAATGCCAAAGAATGCTCAAACTACCGCACAATTGCACTCTTCTTACACGCTAGCAAAGTAATGGTCTAAATTCTCCAAGCCAGGCTTCAAAAATACATGAACCATGAAATTTCAGATGTTCAAGCTGGATTTGGAAAAGGCAAATGAACCAGAGATCAAATTGGTAACATCTGCTGGATCATCAAAAAAGCAAGAGAGTTCCAGAAAAACATCTATTCGTCCTTTATTGACTATGCCAAACCTTTGTCTGTGTAGGCCACCTTACCTGCCTCCAGAAAAAATCTGTATGCAGGTCAGGAAGTGACAGTTAGAACTGGACATGGAAAAAGGGAGTGGTTCCAAATAGGGAAACGAGTACATCACCTTGCTTTTTTAACTTGTATGCAGAGTACATCATGAGAAACATTTGGCAGAATAAACCACAAGCTGGAATCAAGATTGCCGGGAGAAATAAGAATAGCTTCAGATATGCAGATGACACCACCCTTATGGCAGAAATTGAAGAACTAAAGAGCCTCTTGATGAAAGTGAAAGAGGAGAGTGAAAAAGTTGGCTTAAAACTCAACATTCAAAAACCAAGATCATGGTATCTGGGCCCATCACTTCATGGAAAACAGATGGTAAAACAACGGAAACCATGACAGACCTTATCTTTTTGGGTTTCAAATTCACTGCAGATGGTGATTGCCACCATGAAATTAAAAAGTGCTTGCTCCTTGGAAGAAACGTTATGACCAACCTAGACAGCATATTAAAAAGCAGAAACATTACTTTGCCAACAAAGGTCCATCTAGTCAAAGCTATGGTTTTTGCAATATCATGTATGGATGAGTGATTTGGACTATAAAGAAAGCTGAGCACCAGAGAATTGATGCTTTTGGACTGTGGCATTGGAGGAAACTCTTCAAAGCCCCTTGGACAGCAAGGAGATCCAACCAGTATATCCTAAAGTAAATCCATCCTGAATACTCACTGGAGGGATTGATGCTGTACCTGAAACTGTAATACTTTGACCAGCTGATATGAAGAATTGACTCATTTGAAAAGACCCTGATGCCGGTAAAGATTGAAGGCAGGAGGAGAAGTAGATGAGAGAGGATAAGATATTTGGATGACATCACCAACTCAATGAACATGAGCTTAAGTAAACTCCGGGAGTTGGTGATGGACAAGGAGGCCTGGTTGCTGCAGTCCATGAGGTCACAAGGAGTCGGACATGAGTGAGTGACTGAACTGAACTGAACTGACAAGCACTTTACTGTTTTTAGACTGAACCATACCATTGCTAGCTTCCCTTATGACCCAGCTGGTAAACAGTCTGCCTGCAATGTGGAAGACCTGGGTTCAATCCGTTGGTTGAGATGATGCCCTGGAGAAGAGAAAGGCTCAGTTCAGCCAGCTTGAACATCTGGAAGTTCACAGTTCACGTACTGTTGAAGCCTGACTTGGAGAATTTTGAGCATTACTTTACTAGCATGTGAGAAGAGTGGAACCGTGTAGTAGTTTGAGCATTCATTGACATTGTCTTTCTTTGGCATTAGAATGAAAACTGACCTTTTCCAGTCCTGTGGCCATTGCTGCATTTTCCAAATTTGATGGCATATTGAGTCCAGCAATTTCACAGCACTGTCCTTTAAGATTTGAAATGGCTCAACTGGGATTCCATCACCTCCACTAGCTTTGTTCATAGTGATGTTTCCTAATGCCCACTTGACTTCACATTCCAGGATGTCTGACTCTACGTTAGTGATCACACTGTCTTGGTTATCTGGGACATGAAGATCTTTTTTGTATAGTTCTGTGTATTCTTTCCATCTCTTATTAATATCTTCTGCTCTTTTTAGGTCCATACCATTTCTGTCCTTCATTGTTCCCATCTTTGCATGAAACGTTCCCTTCAGTTCAGTTCAGTTCAGTTCAGTCGCTCAGTCGTGTCCGACTCTTTGTGACCCCATGATACACAGCACGCCAGGTCTCCCTGTTCATCACCATCTCCCGGAGTTCACTCAGACTCACTTCCATCGAATCCGTGATGCCATCCAGCCATCTCATCCTGGGTCGTCCCCTTCTCCTCCTGCCCCCAATCTCCCCCAGCATCAGAGTCTTTATCAATGAGTCAACTCTTCACATGAGGTAGCCAAAGTACTGGAGCTTCAGCTTTAGCATCATTCCTTCCAAAGAAATCCCAGGGTTGATCTCCTTTAGAATGGACTGGTTGGATCTACTTGCAGTCCAAGGGACTCTCAAGAGTCTTCTCCAACACCACAGTTCAAACGCATCAGTACTTCAGCACTCAGCCTTCTTCACAGTCCAACTCTCACATCCATACATGACCACAGGAAAAACCATAGCCTTGACTAGACGGACCTTAGTTGGCAAAGTAATGTCTCTGCTTTTGAATATGCTATCTAGGTAGGTCATGACTTTTCTTCAAAGGAGTAACCGTCTTTTAATTTCATGGCTGCAGTCACCATCTGCAGTGATTTTGGAGCCCCCAAAAATAAAGTCTGACACTGTTTCTACTGTTTCCCATCTATTTCCCATGAAGTAATGGGACCAGATGCCATGATCTTCCTTTTCTGAATGTTGAGTTTTAAGCCAACTTTTTCACTGTCCTCTTTCACTTCCATCAAGAGGCTTTTGAGTTCCTCTTCACTTTCTGCCATAAGGGTGGTGTCATCTGCATATCTGAGGTTATTGATATTTCTCCCGGCAATCTTGATTCCAGCCTGTGCTTCTTCCAGTCCAGCGTTTCTTATGATGTACTCTGCATATAAGTTAAATGAGCAGTGTGACAATATACAGCCTTGACATACTCCTTTTCCTATTTGGAACCAGTCTGTTGTTCCATGTCCAGTTCTAACTGTTGCTTCCTGACCTGCAGGTTTCTCAAGAGGTAGGTCAGGTGGTCTGGTATTCCCATCTCTTTCAGAATTTTCCACACTTTATTGTGATCCACACAGTCAAAGGCTTTGGCAAAGTCAAGGAAGCAGAAACAAATGTTTTTCTGGAACTCTCTTGCTTTTTCCATGATCCAGCAGATGTTGGCAATTTGATCTCTGGTTCCTCTGCCTTTTCTAAAACCAGCTTGAACATCAAGGAGTTCACGGTTCATGTATTGCTGAAGTCTGGCTTGAAGAATTTTGAGCATTACTTTACTAGTGTGTGAGATGAGTGCAATTGTGCAGTAGTTTGAACATTCTTTGGCATATCCTTTTTTTGGAATTGGAATGAAAACTGACCTTTTCCAGTCCTGTGGCCACTGCTGAGTTTTCCAAATGTGCTGGCATATTGAGTGCAGCACTTTCACAGCATTATCTTTCAGAATTTGAAACAGCTCAACTGGAATTCCATCACCTCCTCTAGCTTTGTTCATAGTGATGCTTTTTTTTTTTTTTTTTACTTTATTTTACTTTACAATACCGTATCGGTTTGCCATACATTGACATGAATCCACCACGGGTGTACATGCGTTCTCAAACATGAACCCTCCTCCCACCTCTCTCCCCATAACATCTCTCTGGGTCATCCCCGTGCACCAGTCCCAAGCATGCTGTATCCTGCATTATACATAGACGGGTGATTCATATCTTACATGATAGTATACATGTTTAAATGCCATTCTCCCAAATCATCCCACCCTCTCCCTTTCCCTCTGAGTCCAAAAGTCCGCTCTACACATCTATGTCTCTTTTGCTGTCTCACATACAGGGTCATCATTGCCATCTTTCTAAATTCCGTATATATGTGTCAGTATACTGTATTGGTGTTTTTCTTTCTGGCTTACTTCACTCTGTATAATCTGCTCCAGTTTCATCCATATCATTAGAACTGATTCAAATGTATTCTTTTTAATGCCTGAGTAATACTCCATTGTGTATATGTACCACAGCTTTCTTATCCATTCATCTGCTGATGGACATCTAGGTTGTTTCCATGCCCTGTCTATTATAAACAGTGCTGCAATGAACATTGGGGTACACGTGTCTCTTTCTATTCTGGTTTCCTCTGTGTGTATGCCCAGGACTCCAACACAAGCCTCCCTAACCAGGAAACCTTGACAAGCCACTGATACAACCCCACCCACAGTGAGGAAGCTCCATAATAAAGAGAACTCCACAAATTCCAAGAATATAGAAAAGCCACCCCTAACGCAGCAATATAACCAAGATGAAGAGACAGAGGAATACTCAGCAGGTAAAGGAACAGGAGAAATGCCCACCAAACCAAACAAAAGGGGAAGAGATAAGGAATCTACCTGAGAAAGAATTCCAAATATTGATAGTGAAAATGATCCAAAATCTTGAAATCAAAATGGAATCACAGATAAATAGCCTGGAAACAAGGACTGAGAAGATGCAAGAAAGGTTTAACAAGGACCTAGAAGAAATAAAAAAGAGCAATATATAATGAATAATGCAATAAATGAGATCAGAAACACGCTGGAGGCAACAAATAGTAGAATAACGGAGGCAGAAGATAGGATTAGTGAAATAGAAGATAGAATGGTAGAAATAAATGAATCAGAGAGGAAAAAAGAAAAATAAATTAAAAGAAATGAGGACAATCTCAGAGACCTCCAGGACAATATGAAATGCTCCAACATTCGAATTATAGGAGTCCCAGAAGAAGAAGACAAAAAGAAAGACCATGAGAAAATCCTTGAGGAGATAATAGTTGAAAACTTCCCTAAAATGGGGAAGGAAATAATCACCCAAGTCCAAGAAACCCAGAGAGTTCCAAATAGGATAAACCCAAGGCGAAACACCCCAAGACATATATTAATCAAATTAACAAAGATCAAACACAAAGAACAAATATTAAAAGCAGCAAGGGAAAAACAACAAATAACACACGAGGGGATTCCCATAAGGATAACAGCTGATCTTTCAATAGAAACTCTTCAGGCCAGAAGGGAATGGCAAGACATACTTAAAGTGATGAAAGAAAATAACCTACAGCCCAGATTACTGTACCCAGCAACGATCTTATTCAAATACGAAGGAGAAATCAAAACCTTTACAGACAAGCAAAAGCTGAGAGAATTCAGCACCACCAAACCAGCTCTCCAACAAATGCTAAAGGATATTCTCTAGACAGGAAACACAAAAAGGGTGTATAAACCTGAACCCAAAACTATAAAGTAAATGGTAACGGGGTCATACTTATCAATAAATACCTTAAACGTAAATGGGTTGAATGCCCCAACCAAAATGCAAAGACTGGCTGAATGGATACAAAAACAAGACCCCTCTATATTGCTGCTTACAAGAGACCCACCTCAAAACAAGGGACACATACAGACTGAAACTGAAGGGCTGGAAAAAGATATTCCACACAAATAGAGACCAAAAGAAAGCAGGAGTGGCAATACTCATATCCGATAAAATAGACTTTAAAACAAAGGCTGTGAAAAGAGACAAAGAAGGCCACTACATAATGATCAAAGGATCAATCCAAGAAGAAGATATAACAATTATAAATATATATGCCCCCAATATAGGAGCACCGCAATATGTAAGACAAATGCTAACAAGTATGAAAGGGGAAATTAACAATAACACAATAATAGTGGGAGACTTTTATACCCCACTCACACCTATGGACAGATCAACTAAACAGAAAATTAACAAGGAAATGCAAACTTTAAATGATACATTAGACCAGTTAGACCTAATTTATATCTATAGGCCATTTCACCCCAAAACAATGAATTTCACCTTTTTCTCAAGTGCTCACGGAACCTTCTCCAGGATAGATCACATCCTGGGCCATAAATCTAACCTTGATAAATTTAAAATAATCGAAATCATTCCAAGCATCTTTTCTGACGTAGTGATGCTTTCTAAGTCCCACTTGACTTCACATTCCAAGATGTCTGGCTCTAGATTAGTGATCACATTATCATGATTATCTGGGACGTGAAGATCTTTTTTTGTACAGTTCTTCCATGTATTCTTGCCACCTCTTCTTAATATCCTCTGCTTCTGTTAGGTCCATACCATTTCTGTCCTTTATCGAGCCCATCTTTGCATGAAATGTTCCCTTGGTATCTCTAATTTTCTTGAAGAGATCTATAGTCTTTCCCATTCTGTTGTTTTCCTCTATTTCTTTGAATTAATCACTGAACACGGTTTTTTTGTCTCATCTTGTTGTTCTTTGGAATTCTGCATTCAGACGCTTATATCTTTCCTTTTCTCCTTTGCTTTTCGCCTCTCTTCTTTTCACAGCTATTTGTAAGGCCTCCCCAGACAGCCATTTTGCTTTTTTGCATTTCTTTTCCATGGGGATGGTCTTGATCCCTGTCTCCTGTACAATGTCATGAACCTCATTCCATAGTTCATCAGGCACTCTATCTATCACATCTAGGCCCTTAAATCTATTTCTCACTTCCACTGTATAATCATAAGGGATTTGATTTATGTCATACCTGAATGGTCTAGCAGTTTTCCCTACTTTCTTCCATTTAAGTCAGAATTTGGCAATAAGGAGTTCATGATCTGAGCCACAGTCAACTCCCGGTCTTGTATTTTTTGACTGTATAGAGCTTCTCCATCTTTGGCTGCAAAGAATAGAATCAATCTGATTTCGGTGTTGACCATCTGTGATGTCTACGTGTAGAGTCTTCTCTTGTGTTTTTGGAAGAGGGTGTTTGCTATGACCAGTGCATTTTCTTGGAAAAACTCTTATTAGTCTTTGCCCTGCTGCATTCCACATTCCAAGGCGAAATTTGCCTGTTACTCCAGGTGTTTCTTGACTTCCTACTTTTGCATTCCAGTCCCCTATAATGAAAAGGACATCTTTTTTGGGTGTTAGTTCTAAAAGTTCTTGTAGGTCTTCATAAAACCGTTCAACTTCAGTTTCTTCAGCATTACTGGTTGGGGCATAGACTTGGATTACCATGATATTGAATGGTTTGCCTTGGAGATGAACAGAAAACATTCTGTCGCTTTTGAGATTGCATCCAAGTACTGCATTTCGAACTCTTTTGTTGACAGTGATGGCTATTCCATTTCTTCTGAGGGGTTCCTGCCTGCAGTAGTAGATATAATGGTCATCTGAGTTAAATTCACCCATTCCAGTCCGTTTTAGTTCACTGATTCCTATAAAGTTGACGTTCACTCTTGCCATCTCTTGTTTGACCACTTCCAATTTGCCTTGGTTCATGGACCTGACGTTCCAGGTTCCTGTGCAATATTGCTCTTTACAGCATCAGACCTTGCTTCTATCACCAGTCACATCCACAGCTGGGTATTGTTTTTGCTTTGGCTCCATCCCTTCATTCTTTCTGGATTTATTTCTCCACTGATCTCCAGTAGCATATTGGGCACCTGCTGACCTGGGGAGTTCCTCTTTTGGTATCCTATCATTTTGCCTTTTCATATTGTTCATGGGGTTCTCAAGGCAAGAATACTGAAGTGGCTTTCCATTCCCTTCTCCAGTGGACCACAATCTGTCAGACTTCTCCCCCATGACCCGCCCATCTTGGGTGTCCCCTCAGGCATGGCTTGGTTTCATTGAGTTAGACAAGGCTGTGGTCCTAGTGTGATTAGATTGACTAGTTTTCTGTGAGTGTGGTTTCAGTATGTCTGCCCTCTGATGCCCTCTTGCAACACTTACCATCTTAATTGGGTTTCTCTTACCTTGGGCGTGGGGTATCTCTTCACGGCTGCTCCAGCAAAGCACAGCCACTGTTCCTTACCTTGGATGAGTGGTATCTCCTTACCACCACAGTTCCTGACCTTCAACATGGGGTAGCTCCTCTAGGCCCTCCTGTGCCTGCCCAGCCACCACTCCTAGGGTTGCTCCTCCCAGCCGCTGGCCCTGGCCCTCGGGTGTGGGTGTCTCCTCCCAGCTGCCACCCCTGGCCTCGGGCTCCAGGTGGCTCCTCAAGGTCACCACCCCAGCCTCGGGTGTGAGGTGGCTTCTCCTGGCCGCCACTGGCCTCGGACGAGTGGTAGCTCCTCCTGGCTGCCGCCCTGACCTCGGACATGGGGTGTCTCCTCCCGGCCGCCCCTGACCTCAGACGCAGGGTAGCTCCTCTTGGCCGTTCCTGTGCTGTCGCAGCCTGGCACTCTAGGCCACTGCCCCTGACCTCGGACGTGGGGTAGCTCCTCTCAGCCGTGCTTAGTGAGCCAGCTCCTTGTTATCTCTAATTTTCTTGAAGCAATCTCTAGTCTTTCCCATTCTATTGCTTTCCTTATTTCATTACACTGATCACTGAGGATGGCTTTCTTATCTCTCCTTGCTATTCTTTGGAACTCTGTATTCAAAGGGGTATATCTTTCCTTCTCCTTTGCCTTTAGCTTCTCCTTTTTTCTCAGCTATTTCTAAGGCCTCCTCAGACAAACATTTTGCCTTTTTACATTTCTTTTTCTTGGGGATGATCTTGATCCCTGGCTCCTGTACAATGGCATGAATCTCCATCCATAATTTTTCAGGCACTCTGTCTATTAGATCTAATCCCTTGAATTTATTTCTCACTTCCACTGTATAATTGTAAGGGATTTGATTTAGGTCGTATCTGAATGGTCTAATGGTTTTCCCTATTCTTCTGAATTTAAGTCTGAATTTGGCAATAAGGAGTTCACAATCTGAGCCACAGTCAGGCCCCAGTCTTGTTTTTTCTGACTGTATAGGGCTTCTTCATCTTTGGCTGCAAAGAATATAATCAATCTGATTTCAGTATTGACCATATGGTGATGTCCATGGGTAGAGTCTTCTCTTATGTTTTTGGAAGAGAGTGTTTGCTATGACCAGTGCATTCTCTTGCAAAACTCTGTTAGCCAGCTACCAACTTCAGTATGCTGACCTGAAGAATTCAATGGACTGTATGGCCCATGGGGTCGCAAAGTGTTGGACAAAACTGAGCAATTGCATTTTTATTTCACATTCATAGCCACTAAAAATTTGGTCATTAAAATTATAAACTTTAATAAACAGACATTTCTGCCACCAAAATTAATTTAAAATGTATGCACTAACGATAATGTGTTGGACAATAGCACACATCATATAATTGATTTGCAAGTACTCCTGCAAGGCAACTCTGCTTTATGGAGTAAGAAACATTGCTCAAAACTGAGATGTGACTTTTTGAAGGCAGAAAAGCCAGTAGTACATATGGCATATATGTTCATTATTCGACCTAGCATTCTAAAATCTAAATTATTATTTTTTAATATATGAAGATATTTGATAGCTATATAGTGTGGAAAAAATTAAAACTGGTATTGCTTTAAAAGTCATCTATCCTCCAATAATGAGGAGTTGATATGAATACGCATAAAATATATGTTTCTTGTGTAAATGTTCCACTTATACCCCCTAAATCCTCAACCAGTAACTGGAGTTTTTCAAGTGAAAAAAAAAAAATATTTTTGTGTAGATAGTACTTTGCTGCTGCTAAGTCGCTTCAGTTGTTTCCTACTCTGTGCGACCCCATAGACGGCAGCCCGCCAGGCTCCCCCATCCCTGGGATTCTCCTGGCAAGAACACTGGAGTGGGTTGCCATTTCCTTCTCCAATGCATGAAAGTGAAAAGAGAAAGTGAAGTCGCTCAGTCGTGCCCGACCCTCAGCAACCCCATGGACTGCAGCCTTCCAGGCTCTTCCCTCCATGGGATTTTCCAGGCAAGCGTACTGGAGTGGGGTGCCATTGCCTTCTCCGAGATAGTACTTTACCAATCTGATATATTAGCCATATCTAATATTTAGTTTCATAAATCAAACTAAAATGAAGTTTTGATTGAACCATGAGAGTCCATAATATTAAAGACAGGGGTTTGGGGAATGACACAAGCAAAATGGCAATAGAAGAGATCTCCTGCTTGTATCCCCTTTCAAGTAACCATAATTTGACAGCCATCCACAGACTAAAGGGCCTTTGTGACAGTGACAATGTCCAGATAGGAGGCTGCCAAATCCAGGTGGAGCTCAAGACCAAGGAGGGTTGTTTTGAGCAGGCAGGTTCACATCCGGGTGTCAGGGTCGATGACCATGGTCCTGGCTACAGCTCCATAAATACTTCTGTTCCCACTGGATTCAGTTACAGCCCTGTTTGACCTGTCATCAGCATCATTTCCAGGAGACTCAAGAGCAGTAATGCCTGCTCTTTCTTTAGGTAACAAGCTCACTGATTTTAGCCCTACCTATCGACTCTGAAGCATCCTGTGACCCAGCTCCAAAAGCTCTCAGATATGATCTGGGAGCTATCCTATTCACCCAAAGATCCTGGAGACATACCTGTTAATGCCAATGGAGGCAGACCTGCTGATGTGTCAGATAGCACATCTTGAAGTGGCCCTATGGCCTGGCTCCAGCCGTTCTTAGCAAATTCTGGAAGTGGACCTGCCTGGTCTAGTGGGGGCCCTTCCAGGGACCCAGCAGGAGCCATGCTATCCACAGACCTAATATCAGTCTCACTCTTTATAGACTCTGCATACCCTTGTCCCAGCAGCAGCCCTCTGAAGATAGGCCTGCAGTCAGCCCCACCTGCCACTGAACAAGGCATGATCCACACCTACCCAAGACCCAGGCAAATGGCTGTCAACTGCAGGCCATGCTGCAGACTCAGCATTAGGTATGTGATCAGCTACAGCTCATTTAACTGTGATCCCAGAGGCAAACTCTTCAGTCTAGGAAACTGATAGGAGAATGTCTCTACATTCCAAAACCGGGTAAAACACTCGGATAGAGAAAACAGAGTTGTGTTTCAAAGTGGGAAGATGGGTAGGGGAGGGAAGAATTGGGAGCTTGGGTTAACAAATGCAAACTATAATATATAGGAATGATAAACAACAAGGTGCTACTACACATCACAGGATATGTTCAATTACCTCTGAAAAACAATAATGGAAAAAATATTAACAATATTAACCAAAAGTTCTTTTGTCTTTTAAGATCTTATGAAAAACCTGAATGACCTTCTTCGCTAACCCCATGTTCAGTTCAGTTCAGTCGCTCATTCGTATCCGATTCTTTGCGACCCCATAAATCACAGCATGCTAGGCCTCCCTGTGCATCACCAACTCCCGGAGTTCACTCAGACTCACGTCCATCGAGTCAGTGATGCCATCCAGCCATCTCCTACTTTGTCGTCCCCTTCTCCTCCTGCCCCCAATCCCTCTGAGCATCACAGTCTTCTCCAATGAGTCAACTCTTCATATGATGTGGCCAAAGTACTGGAGTTTCAGCTTTAGCATCATTCCTTCCAAAGAAATCCCAGGGCTGATCTCCTTCAGAATGGACTGGTTGGATCTCCTTGCAGTCCAAGGGACTCTCAAGAGTCTTCTCCAACATCACAGTTCAAAGCATCAATTCTTCGGCACTCGGCATTCTTCACAGTCCAACCATCACATCCATACATGACCACAGGAAAAACCGTAGCCTTGACTAGACGGACCTTAGTCGGCAAAGTAATGTCTCTGCTTTTGAATATGCTATCTAGGTTGGTTATAACTTTTCTTCCAAGGAGTCAGAGTCTTTTAATTTTATGGCTGCAAACATCATCTGCAGTGATTTTGGAGCCCAGAAAAGTAAAGTCTGACACTGTTTCCACTGTTTTCCCATCTATATGCCAGGGAATGATGGGACCAGATGCAATGATCTTCATTTTCTGAATGTTGAGCTTTAAGCCAACTTTTTCATTCTCCACTTTGACTTTCATCAAGAGGCTTTTTAGTTCCTCTTCACTTTCTGCCATAAGGGTGGTTTCATCTGCATATCTGAGGTTATTGATATTTCTCCCAGCAATCTTGATTTCAGCTTATGCTTCTTCCAGTCCAGTGTTTCTCATGATGTACTCTGCATATAAGTTAATAAGGCAGGGTGACAATATACCGCCTTGACGTACTCCTTTTCCTATTTGGAACCAGTCTGTTGTTCCATGTCCAGTCTTAACTGTTGCTTCCTGATCTGCATACAGATGTCTCAAGAGGCAGGTCAGGTGGTCTGGTATTCCCATCTCTCTCAGAATTTTCCACACTTTATGGTGATCCACACAGTCAAAGGCTTTGGCATAGTCAATAAAGCAGAAATAGATGTTTTTCTGGAACTCTCTTGCTTTTTCCATGATCCAGCGCATGTTGGCAATTTGATCTCTGGTTCCTCTGCCTTTTCTAAAACCAGCTTGAACATCAGGAGGTTCATGTTCATGTATTGCTGAAGTCTGGCTTGGAGAATTTTGAGCATTACTTTACTACCGTGTGAGATGAGTGCAATTGTGCAGTAGTTTGAGCATTCTTTGGCATTGCCTTTCCTTGGGATTGGAATGAAAACTGACATTTTCCAGTCCTGTGGCCACTGCTGAATTTTCCAAATTTGCTGACATATTGAGTGCAGCACTAACTGGAATGCCATCATCTCCACTAGCTTTGTTCGTAGTGATCCTTTCTAAGGCCCACTTGACTTCACATTCCAGGGTCTGGCTCTAGGTGAGTGATCACACCATAGTGAAATCCAGGTCGTGAAAATCTTTTTTATATAGTGCTTCTCTGTATTCTTGCCACCTCTTCTAAATATCTTCTGCTTCTGTTAGGTCCATACCATTTCTGTCCTTTATCAAGCCCATCTTTGCATGAAATGTTCCCTTGGTATCTCTAATTTTCTTAAAGAGATCTATAGTCTTTCCCATTCTGTTCTTTTCCTCTATTTATTTACATTGATCACTGAGGAAGGCTTTCTTATCTCTCCTTGCTCTTATTTGGAATTCTGCATTCAGATGCTTATATCTTTCCTTTTCTCCTTTGTTTTTCGCCTCTCATCTTTTCACAGCTATTTGTAAGGCCTCCCCAGACAGCCATTTTGCTTTTTTGCATTTCTTTTCCATGGGGATGGTCTTGATCCCTGTCTCCTGTACAATGTCATGAACCTCATTCCATAGTTCATCAGGCACTCTATCTATCACATCTAGGCCCTTAAATCTATTTCTCACTTCCACTGTATAATCATAAGGGATTTGATTTATGTCATACCTGAATGGTCTAGCAGTTTTCCCTACTTTCTTCCATTTAAGTCAGAATTTGGCAATAAGGAGTTCATGATCTGAGCCACAGTCAGCTCCTGGTCTTGTTTTTGTTGACTGTATAGAGCTTCTCCATCTTTGGCTGCAAAGAATAGAATCAATCTGATTTCGGTGTTGGCCATCTGGTGATGTCCATGTGTAGAGTCTTCTCTTGTGTTGTTGGAAGAGGGTGTTTGCTATGACCAGTGCATTTTCTTGGAAAAACTCTATTAGTCTTTTTCCTGCTTCATTCCGCATTCCAAGGGGAAATTTGCCTGTTACTCCAGGTGTTTCTTGACTTCCTACTTTTGCATTCCAGTCCCCTATAATGAAAAGGACATCTTTTTTGGGTGTTAGTTCTAAAAGATATTGTAGGTCTTCATAAAACCGTTCAACTTCAGCTTCTTCAGTGTTACTGGTTGGGGCATAGACTTTAATTACCATGATATTGAATGGTTTGCCTTGGAGATGAACAGAAAACATTCTGTCATTTTTGAGATTGCATCCAAGTACTGCATTTCGGACTCTTTTGTTGACCATGATGGCTACTCCATTTCTTCTGAGGGATTCCTGCCTGAAGTAGTAGATATAATGGTCATCTGAGTTAAATTCACCCATTCCAGTCCGTTTTAGTTCACTGATTCCTATAATGTTGATGTTCACTCTTGCCATCTCTTGTTTGGCCACTTCCAAATTGCCTTGGTTCATGGACCTGACGTTCCAGGTTCCTATGCAATATTGCTCTTTACAGCATCGGACCTTGCTTCTATCACCAGTCACATCCACAGCTGGGTATTGTTTTTGCTTTGGCTCCATCCCTTCATTCTTTCTGGAGTTATTTCTCCACTGATCTCCAGTAGCATATTGGGCACCTACTGACCTGGGGAGTTCCTCTTTCAGTATCCTATCATTTTGCCTTTTCATACTGTTCATGGGGTTCTCAAGGCAAGAATACTGAAGTGGCTTGCCATTCCCTTCTCCAGTGGACCACAATCTGTCAGACTTCTCCCCCATGACCCGCCCATCTTGGGTTGCCCCGCGGGCATGGCTTAGTTTCATTGAGTTCGACAAGGCTGTGGTCCTAGTGTGTTAGATTGATGAGTTTTCTGTGAGTATGGTTTCAGTGTGTCTGCTCTCTGATGCCCTCTTGCAACACCTACCATCTTGCCTGGGTTTCTCTTACCTTGGACATGGGGTATCTCTTCATGGCTGCTCCAGCAAAGCGCAGCTGCTACTCCTTACCTTGGATGAGGGGTATCTCCTCACCACCGCCCTTCCTGACCTTCAACATGGAATGGCTCCTCTAGGCCCTCTTGCATCTGCGCAGCCACCACTCCTTGTACATGGGGTTGCTCCTCCCACCGCCCCTGACCTTGGACACTGGGTAGCTTCTCCCAGCTGCCGTCCCTGGCCTCGGTCGGGAAGTAGCTCCTCTCGGCCGTTGCCCCTGACCTCAGAGGCGGGGTAGCTCCTCTTGGCCGCGCTTAGTGCACCGGGTGCAGGTGGTGTTAATGATATTTTTCTTAATCAAAATCAGTAGATTTTTGAAGAGATTTCGATGCTCTAACCTCTCCCTGTTTACTTTTACTGCAAGGCCTTCAGGGAAAGCTGTTGGAAATCCCTTCTTATGTGTCCCTAAAGCCCTTATATCTGTCACAGTTGTGGGATATTGGCAGATGGTTGGCTTCCTTCGTTCCCATACCCTTTTATTGTATACTTTAATGTGGTGATCTCTTAGATTCCAGTGTGCTTGCTTTGGTAAAGGGGCAAAGTCTGTGTGTTTCACAGTTCCACAGCATTCTAATGCAGTTTTCAGTGCACATTCCCAGTGTGCTTTTGTAAATTAAAACATGGTGTACTTGGGCAAATATTTTTGGTACGGGCAAAGGAGCCTTGAACTGAATGAAAACAGCTCGTGAGAACAGCACTGAATCAGCCAGTGGTTCCGGATACCTTCTCAATGGCACTGGCTTTTCTGACAACCCAAATAGGAAGAGAGAGTTTTCCTCATACTGACGTGAGAAATTTTAAGTTATGTGGCATGTTGGTTTCCCTTCATTTTCAGTTCAGTTCAGTCACTCAGTCGTGTCTGACTCTTTGAGACCCCATGGACTGCAGCACGCCAGGCCTCCCTGTTCATCACCAAGCTCATGTCCACTGAGTCGGTGATGCCATCCAGCCATCTCATCCTTTGCCATCCCCTTCTCCTCCTGTCCTCAATCTTTCCCAGAATCAGGGTCTTTTTCAGTGAGTCAGTTCTCCACATCAGGTGGCCGAAGTATGGGAGTTTCAGCTTCAACATTAGTCCTTCCAATGAACATTCAGGACTGATTTCCTTTAGGATGGACTGGTTGGATCTCCTTGCAGTCCAAGGGACTCTCAAGAGTCTTCTCCAACACCAGAGTTCAATAGCATCAATTCTTCAGCTCTCAGCTCTCTTTATAGTCCAACTCTCACATCCATACTTGACTACTGGAAAAGCCATAGCCTTGACTAGACGGACCCTTGTTGGCAAAGTAATGTCTCTGTTTTTTAATATGCTGTCTAGGTTGGTCATAATGTTTCTTCCAAGGAGCAAGCACCTTTTAATTTCATGGTTGCAATCACAATCTGCAGTGAGTTTGGAGCCCAAAGATAAAATCTGTCACTGTTTCCATTATTTTCTCATCTATTTGCCATGAAGTGATGGGCCCAGATGCCATGATAGTTTTCTGAATGTTGAGTTTTAAGCCAACATTTTCACTCTCCTCTTTCACTTTCATCAGGAGGCCTTTCATTTTAACAGTCATTATTTTAACATTTTATTTGTTTGCCCTTTCCCAAGTGACTAGCATAGCAACTCTCCTTCCTGTTGCCTTTGTATAGGTGCAAGTCCATCCATCCAAGTTATCCTTTGTTCCCTAAGTAGGTTTCCTTGTCATAATTCCTTTCCAAGCTACATGGTGTAGGGATGAGAAGAGACTCTCAGAGGTAGAATCTGTACTAAGGTGTAAAGAGGATTGAGGGCTAGGCCATGAGGTGCACAAACCTGTGTTCTCAAAAAGTGATGTATCATTACCAGCTAAAGAAGCTCTGCCCTCATCCTTCTCTATACGGAAACCTACTAACGAAGAGAACACTCTTGTAAAAGCTCAACCCCCATGCTTCCCTAGGGTTAGTGTGAGGGAGGGAGGGATAAAGAGATGCAGGGGAAGCAGTGGGCACTGCAGAGAAAGGTGAAAAGTTCTGTGAAAGGAAATGTGCCTTTAACTCTTAAATTTCTTCTTTCATTTTTCTCCATCTTTTCTTCTAGCAGTCTAAATAGGTACCCCCTACCATAGAAAGATTTTCATCCCTTAGAAGCAGTCATTCATTTACTTGGGATAATTCCTGTCTAAAAACCCCAGAAAATGTATTAATTTATCCAAATCATAGGAACAATCCTTAAGTATTAATAACTTGATTCTATTAATCCATTCCAAATATGACACAGAGTCATTAGCTCTTTCAGAGAAATATCTGCAGACACCAGTTCTGACTTCTCATATGTTATAATCGTATGGAATTTTAGAGCCCATATTACCCATGATTGTTCAATAGTAAGATCTTGAATTTAGAGAAGAGTGTCCATTTAGCTACTATTTCAAAATAATGGAGAACTAAAGAGAGACTTCATTTAATTCATGGTCTCTTTTCTGATTTAATTAATTCAGTGGTTTCCAGACATCTAGTCTCCCATCACCAGAAATATAGACAAAACCAAAATTTTCCCCAACTCAGGAAAATTCCTGCCAAATATAGATAAGAAAGATTTTTCTTTTTTATGCAATAAGCATTAAACCAGAATGTGTTTCCTATCACAGGCAATCCACTAAGAGATAATAAAGACAGAGAGAAATGTACCCTTCCATATAGCTGAGCAGATAAAACCCATTATGTACATGATTTAAATAGGCATGATAGCTATAATAGTTCTCAAGTAAAAAGACTTCACAGCATCATTTGTTACACATAGTTTATCCTAAATTCAGTTGGTTAAGGTGACTATCTGTGTTAGGTGATCAGTTTTATCCATAGAAAATAGATTTTTATATCTTTATGACACAATTAGTTTGGAATTTGTATGGAAATCCCCAAAGTTAGGCTCCTTTCCTCCTACAGAAATTAAAAATAGGAGCAGTATCTTTCCTAATGTTTATATTTCTAAGAGACGGTCCTCTCGAGTCCTTGAGAAAACATTCCTGGGTTATAAAGCTGGCAGAGGCTTTGAAAATATTTGCATATAAAAGGGGCAGAGAAAAATTATAATTAAAAGATATTTAAATAAATGCTCCAAGGAAAGAGAGGAGAGGGATCTCCGTAGCTAAGTCATCTGGATTCTATAAGGCTTTTGGTCAGTGGGAGGTCAGGGATCTAGAGATAGGAGGCAACCTGTCTAAAGTTCAGTCAAGCTGAGAGGAACATTGAAGCCCACTTGGTCATAGGCATCTTGGTACTTCAGCATCCTTTGCATGCAACCTATAGCATTTCTCAGTTTTTTCATATCTTAATCATTTCTTATGGAATTAAATTATTTTCATCATCATTTTCAAAGCCCTCTCAAAATTAATATAATGTTGCTGTAAATCTAATCCTAACAGCATAATATCTTTATTTCTTTTTACTTTTGTTGACATTTCATTCCTGGATAACATCTGCTATTAAGCAAAGGCAAATGCAGAAATCAGAGTAAGACTGACCATATTATCTCTATACCAAAGTTTTATACCCAAGGCAGTTTCACAGTGTCAAAGCAGAAATTAAAAACTAAAAATCAGAAATCTCAAAAATCTATCAAGGTATGTTTCATAGAGTAATTAAAGCTATCATTAAGATATCTTTTTTGCCTAAAACTGGAAGGACTCTCTTTCTTTTCACTACATACAACAAAATATATTTTGTCCCATAGTTGCAAGCAATTCAAGTAAGATTCACTTTAAGTTTACTTGGGTAATAAAGATATTCAGAGCCTAAACAAGATTTGCATTTGTGAAATCTGAAATATCTATATTTTAGGAAAGACTTTTTGTTTCATTGATCTAGTCATTCTTTTTAGATTGAATTCTAAGGCTTTCATTTTTTTTTTTTTTGACATTGTTAAAATATTTATTTATTTATTTTAATAAAATTTATTTATTTTAATTGGAGGCTAATTACTTTACAATATTGCATTGGTTTTGCCATATATCAATATGAATCTGTCACGGTTGTACACGTGTTCCCCATCCTGAACCTCTCTCCCACCTCCCTCCCCATACCATCCCTCTGGGTCATCCCAGTGCACCAGCCCCAAGCATCCTGTATCATGCATTGAACCTGGACTGACAATTCGTTTCATATATGCTAAAAAACTGGAAATAGAACTGCCTTATGACCCAGCAATCCCACTGCTGAGCATACACACCGAGGAAACCAGAATTGAAAGAGACACATGTACCCCAATGTTAATCGCATCACAGTTTATAATAGCCAGGACATGGAAGCAACCTAGATGTCTATCAGCAGACGAATGGATAAGAAAGCTGTGGTACATATACACAATGGAGTATAACTTCATTTTAAACTTAGCTTTCCTATAAAATTCCTAACGCTTGAATTGGCATTACCAAGATGGCAATACATACCGATTTTGACCTTTCTCCTGCTTCCAAGGACAGTTAACAACTTTCTATGATCAAGACCCCACTGAGAGAATCCCAGAACATAGGTGTGAGACTGGCAGAAGTCGCTGCTACACACTGTCACATTTCCCCTCCCCAGGTCTATGCAATGCTGAGCTGAGAGGTCTCCTCTGGGCCTAGAGTTTCTTCAGTGGATGAAGAGAGCTCAGTGGGAACATCCACTTCCACCAGTGCTGTGGTTTCTTCTCAGGAGGCCTCACTCCAGTCTCCCCTCATAGGGATTACAGAGGGATCTGCAGGGCTAGAACACTGGAAATATGATTGTGATGGAGCAGTAGGGGAGACTTGGCACTTGGATTTTGGCAGACCAAGTTCCTACCTGCAGCATTCAAACAGTCCCAACCAGTGGCTTTGTTCATCTGCAAGGTCAAGGTGATGGCGTGCTCTAGCCAGGGAACTGGGCAGGGTTCAGGTTTGTTTTAAACAAAATGCCTTGTCAGCCTTGGACCCTCATCTGTCCTCATCTAAGCAGGAGAGCTGATCATAGCCTGGCACACAGCTCAGTGTAGCTCCTGGTCTTTTCTGAACAGAAAGGCGGGTAACAATACCTGGAAGCTGCTCTAGCATATCCCAGGAATGCTCTAGCAGAGTGGAACTTATAGAACTGGTCAACCACACAGTAAAGTAAGTTGCACTGTTTGGCCATGGACCTAGGGAGGTGGTCAGCTTGAGTCAAGACTTCAAAGAGCCATTGGAAGTGCAGAGGATTCCACTGCTCCATTAAGACAAGGGAACTAATTCCTAACCCCATTCACAGCTGAGTATAGCTCTGAGTCCTGCGCAACCTGAAGACCTGGCCACAATACCTGAAAATCCCCGTAGCCAAGCAACACTTGAGCAGATGGACTTCATAGCAAAGTCAGTGGCCATGTTCGGGCAGGGACCTTCAGGCATGGGTTGTTGTTCAGTCACTAACTTGTGTCCAACTCTTTGCAACCCCATGGACTGAAGCATGCCAGGCTTCCCTGTCCTTCATCAGTCAAGACCACAAACAAAGAGCCTTGCCTGGCTTGGAATGATTTCTTCTGCCATGCACAGGCAGAAAAACATGTTAATAATCATACAAACTCACCCAATAGCCATTACTACAAATATCTAGTACTGGATAAATAGTATAAAAATACATGAATACATGTCAGTACCTAAAATGTAAGGGGAAGGAGAAGTAGCAGCGTGAAGTAAGAAATGCTCTTGAAGGTTTTAGTTTAAAATAGGATGTAATAATTTAGCACATTATTGAGCACAGACATATTAATATGTCTTTTGTTCCTCAAATGTTATTTACTAGTGCATTTCAATATTCACTTATGAAACAAATGACCTACCATATGAGTTAGTTGCTGCAAAACTACTCCAGTCAATAATGTTTTAAGAGGGAAGTTTATTGCAATCAATGCTTTATTGTTGCTGTTGAGTCGCTAAGTTGCATCTAACTCTTTGCGACCACATGGATGGTAGATTGCCAGGCTCCATTGGTTTATCCAGGGAAGAACACTGGAGTGGGTTGCCATTTCCTTCTCTAACAATAAATGCTTACATTGAGAAATATGAAAGATTCTAAAAATAACATAATTCTATGGCTAAAAAATCTAGAAAATAGAAAAAAATGATTGAGAACAAAGTCAGAAGGAAGGAATTAATGAAAATTAGAACAAAAATAAATGAAATAGAAAAAAGGAGAACAATAGAAAAGAGTTGAATGAAATTAAGAGTTGGTTTCTTGAAAAGATACAAATTTGAAAACACTTTAGCTAGACTTACTGAGGAAAAAGAGGTTATCCAAAACAGAAAAATTGTAGATGAAAAAAGGCACTCCAAAATTACAAAGAATCACAAGAAGCTACTGTGAACAACTATATGACAACAGACTAGAGTAACAAGTATAAATGGAAAAATCTTAAAAAACATACAACCTATTCACAATGTATCAGAAAAAAAGAAAAAGAAAACATGAATAGACTGATTGATAGTAAGGAGAGTGAATCAGTAAACAGAAACCTATTCACAAAGAAAACCCAAAACCACATGGTTCCCCAAACATTTAAGGAAGTACTAATGCCAATACTTCTCAAACTATTCTAAAACTAGAAAAGGAGGGTACACTGCAAAACTCATTTAAAGGCCAGTAATAGCCTGATAACCCAGAAAAGGACATAAAATATTAATATTACAGATCACAAAAATTGATCTGTATATTTTGAAACAACTTTGTATCCCAGGTATCTATCCCACTTAATCCTGGTGAATGATCTCCTTAGTGTGCTGCTGAATTCAGTTTGTTAATATTTAATTGAGCATTTTTGTATCTATAAACTGGGATACAATGGTGTTTCAAAATATACAAATCAATGATTTTGACCCATAATATTAATAAAATGGAAGAAAATTATCAAATTGACACAGTAAAAGCATTTGAAAAAAATTAATGTCTATTCAATAATAATCAGTTGAGTTGAGTTCAGTTCAGTCACTCATTCGTGTCCGACTCTTTGGGACCCCTTGGACTGCCGCACGCCAGGCCTCCCTGTCCATCACCAAATCCTGGAGTTTACCCAAACTCATGTCCATTGAGTCACTGATGCCATCCAACCATCTCATCCTCTCTCATCTCCTTCTCTTCTTCCCTTCAATCTTTCCCAGAATCAGGGTCTTTTCCAGTGAGTCAGTTCTTCACAACAGGTGTCCAAATATTGGAGTTTCAGCTTCATCATCAGTCCTTCCAATGAATATTCAGGACTTATTTCCTTTAGGATGGACTGGTTGGATTTGCTTGCAGTCCAAGTGACTCTCAAGAGTCTTCTCCAACACCATAGTTCAAAAGCATCAATTCTTCAGTGCTCAACTTTCTTTATATTCTGACTACCACATTCATACATGACTACAGGAAAAACCATAGCCTTGACTAGATGGACCTTTGTTGGCAAAATAATGTCTCTGCTTTTAAATATACTGTCTAGGTAGATCATAACTCTCCTTTCAAGGAGTAAGTTTCTTCTAATTTCATGGCTGCAGTCACCATCTGCAGTGATTTTGGAGCCCCCAAAATAAAGTATGTCACTGTATCCACTGTTTCCTCATCTATTTGCCATGGAGTGATGGGACCAGATGCCATGATCTTAGTTTTTTGGATGTTTAAAGTCAGTTTTTTAAAGTCTCCTCTTTCAGTTCCATCAAGAGGCTCTTTAGTTCTTCTTCACTTTCTGCGATAAGGGTGGTCATCTGCATATCTAAGGTTATTGATATTTCTCCTGGTAATCTTGATTCCCACTTGTGCTTCATCCAACCCAGCGGTTCTCACGATGTACTCTGCATATAAGTTAAATAAGCAGGGTGACAATATATAGCCTTGACATACTCCTTTTCCTATTTGGAACCAGTCTGTTTTTCCATGTCCAGTTCTAACTGCTGCTTCCTGACCTGCATACAGGTTTTTCAAGAGGCAGTTTCTTTGCAAATTATACATAGATGAAATCCATTTCAGTATAACAAAGGCCACATACAGCAAGCCTACCATTAACATTATATTCAATGGTGAAAGTCTAAAAGCTTTTCCTCTAAGATTAAGAACTACACAAAGGTGCCCACTCTCAAAAAGCCTTTTTAATGTAGTAAACAAAGCTCTTGCAAGAAGTAGCAGTCAATAAAAAGAGATAAAACACATCAGAATTAGTGAGGAAGAAGTAAAATTGTCTCTATTTGCAGATTATTATTTTATATGTAGAAAATCCTAATGCCTTCACTGAAAAAAAACTGTTAACCTAATCAACAAATTTGGTAAAGATCCAAGACACAAAGTTAATATATGAATTCAGTAGTTTTTCTATGCACCAATAAATTATCTCAAAAAGTAGTAATGTTCCCATTTACAATAGTATAAAAACAGTAAAATACTTGAGAAAAAATTTAAGATGAAATATTTCTATACTGAAAACTGGAAGACATTGATGAAAATAACTGAAAAAGACAGAAATATATGGAATGGTGTCCCATGTTCAGTATTGGAAAATTAATAAGATACTGATGAAAAAGTTGACACAAACAGATGGAAAGATATACCATGTTCTTGGACAGGAACAATCATTATTATCAAAATGACTGTACTACCCAAAGCAATCTACAAATTCAATGCAATCTCTATCAAACTGCAAATGGCATTTTCATGCATCTAGAACAAAAAAGTCTTAAAGTTTATATGAAAATGCTGAAGACCCCAAAACCAAAGCAATTTTTTTTGGAAAAAAGCAGAGCAAGCTGAAGGAATCAGGCTCTCTGACTTCAGACTATGCTGTACAGCTGCAGTCATCAAACAGTATGTGGATGTATGTATACTTATCATTGAATTACTTTACTGTTCATCTGAAACTAGTAAAATGTTGTAAATCAACATACTTTAATATAAATTTTTAAAAATTTCAGAGAAAAAAACAGTCCCTAGGTATTTAAACAAAATGATATCATGACTTACAGGTGAAATAAAATTAAAGATTTTTCAGAACTTTTGACAGAAACTCTTTAACCTCAAAATAAATGGAGTGATGAGTTTAAGATATCCAAGGAAATGAAATGTAAATGAATGACTTTTTTGAGTAGCAAAATTATCTCAGGTAGAAGGCAGAAGAAGTAAATGGTTATCAAAGTGACAGTCCTCAGGGAATATTTTTACCAAGATCTTACCAGGATCAAATTTAGGCAAACACAATTACTAAAGAAACATCTACATAAGAACTGGTGGTGGCCATTATAGTTTCTCATAGAACTGGAATTTTAAGAGGATTAAAATAAGTTGTAATATGCAGTATCAATATGATTTGATAACAATTATATTACAAATTTATAAAATGGGGGCTTATATTGGGAAAATAATGGAACATTTGTTTTAACTGTTCAATAATCATGTTTTATGGTGGTGGACCTATATTGCTATTCAGAGACTGTTACATGTATCAGTTCAGTTCAATCGCTCAGTTCTGTTCAACTCTTTGCAACCCCATGAATCAGCATGCCACGCCTCTCTGTCCATCACCAACGCCTGGAGTTCACTCAGACTCACGTCCATCGAGCCCGTGATGCCATCCAGCCGTCTCGTCCTCTGTCATCCCCTTTTCCTCCTGCCCCCAATCCCTCCCAGCATCAGAGTCTTTTCCAGTGAGTCAACTCTTCACATGAGGTGGCCAAAGTACTGGAGTTTCAGCTTCAGCATCATTCCGTCCAAAGAAATCCCAGGGTTGATCTCCTTCAGAATGGACTGATTGGATCTCCTTGCAGTCCAAGGGACTCTCAAGAGTCTTCTCCAACACCACAGTTTAAAAGCATCAATTCTTTGGCACTCAGCTTTCTTCACAGTCCAACTCTCACATCCATACGTGACCACTGGAAAAACTATAGCCTTGACTAGATGGACCTTTGTTGGCAAAGTAATGTCTCTGCTTTTCAATATGCTATCTAGGTTGGTCATAATTTTTCTTCCAAGGAGTAAGCGTCTTTTAATTGCATGGCTGCAATCACCATCTGCACGGATTTTGGAGCCCCCAAAAATAAAGTCTGACACTGTTTTCACTGTTTCCCCATCTATTTGCCATGAAGTGATGGGACCAGATGCCATGATCTTAGGTTTCTGAATGTTAAGCTTTAAGCCAAGTTTTTCACTCTCCTCTTTCACTTTCATCAAGAGGCTCTTTAGTTCCTCTTCACTTTCCGCCATAAGGGTGGTGTCATCTGCATATTTGAGGTTATTGATATTTCTCCCGACAATCTTGATTCCAGCTTGTGTTTCTTCCAGCCCAGCGTTTCTCATGATGTACTCTGCATATAAGTTAAATAAGCAGGGTGACAATATACAGCCTTGACATACTCCTTTTCCTATTTGGAACCAGTCTGTTGTTCCATATCCAATTCTAACTGTTGCTTATATGTATAAGGTAGTGTAAAGTGAGGTCACTCAGTCATGTCCAACTCTTTGAGACCCCATGGAATGTAGCCTACCAGGCTCCATCCATGAGATTTTCCAGGCAATAATACTGGAGTCGGTTGCCATTTCCTTCTCCAGAGGATCTTCCTGACCCAGGGATCGAACCTGGGTCTCCCACATTGCAGGCAGAAGCTTTACCATCTGAGCCACCAGGGAAGCCGTAAGGTAGTATAAGGTGATATAAAGCAAATGGATACAAAATATCCTAATTCTGTTGTACTTGTGAACCAGAACTCCTACGATGGAAGACAGGAGATACTGCTGTTATATAGAAGACATGAAGTAAAAGTGCTCTAGTTTTGAATCAGCAAAAAGAGAAAGAATCACAGTATTGGCAGAGATGGGACAAATGAAGTCACGAAAGTCCGTTAAGATTCAGTATAGACTGGCTTTAAGTACATAAAGAATTGTACTCGGTTTCATTGATAGCAAACATCAGGATTTCTTTTTTTTATGCCAGTGTACATTAAAGTGTTAATTCAATAGGTCTAGAGTATTTAAATCCTGTGCATTTCCCCCAAAAACACTGTGCTTGGCACTCCTGGAAGAGAACCTGTAAGCCCTTCGGACATCTGCCATGGCCAGATGGTTTGTAATCAGTGTGATTTGGTATGGACTTTCCCTTAAAAACTTAAAAATAGAGCTACTATATGATTCAGCAATTCCATTCCTGGACAAATATTCAGAAAAAAGTGAGTTATTCCAAAAAGATACATGCATTCAAATGTTCATAGCAGCATTATTTACAATAGCCAAGACATGGAAGCAACCTAGGTGTCCATCAACAGATGACTGGATAAAGATATGGTACATGTATACAATGAACTGTTACTCAGCCATAAAAAGTAATGAAATAATGCCATTTGCACCAACATAAATGGACTAGATGTTCAATTTAGTTCAGTTGCTCAGCCGTGTCTGACTGTTTGCAACCCCATGAACCACAGCACACCAGGCCTCCCTGTCCCTCCCCAACTGCTGGAGTCTACCCAAACCAATGTCCATTGAGTCAGTGATGCCATCCAACCATCTAATCCCCTTCTCCTCCTGCCCTCAATCTTTCCCAGCATCAGGGTCTTTTCCAATGAGTCAGTCCTTTGCATCAGGTGGCCAAAGTATTGGAGTTTCAGCTTCAACATCAGTCCTCCCAAGGAACACTCAGGACCGATTTCCTTTAGGATGGACTGGCTGGATTTCCATGCAGTCCAAGGGACTCTCAAGAGTCTTCTCCAACACAACAGTTCAAAAGCATCAGTTCTTCAGCACTCAGCTTTCTTCACAGTCCAACTCACATCCATACAAGACTACTGGGAAAAGCATAGCCTTGATTAGACGGACCTTTGTTGGCAATGTCTCTGCTTTTTAATATGCTGTCTAGGTTGGCCATAACATTCCTTCCAAGGAGTAAGCGTCTTTTAATTTCATGGTTGCAATCTCCATCTGCAGTGATTTTGGAGCCCCAAAAAATAAAGTATGTCACTATTTCCACTGTTTCCCCACCTATTTGCCATGAAGTGATGGGACCGGATGCCATGATTTTAGTTTTCTGAAAGTTGAGATTTAAGCCAACTTTTTCACTCTCCTCTTTAACTTTCATCAAGAGGCTCTTTAGTTCTTCACTTTCTGCCATAAGGGTAGTGTTATCTGCATACCTGAGGTTATTAAATTTTCTCCCAGCAATCTTGATTTAAGGTTGTGCTTCTTCCAGCCCAGCGTTTCGCATGATGTACTCTGCATATAAGTTAAATAAGCATGGTGACAATATACAGCCTTGACGTACTCCTTTTCCTATTTGGAACCAGTCTGTTGTTCCATGTCCATTTCTAACTGTTGCCTCCGGACCTGCATATAGATTTCCCAAGAGGCAGGTCAGGTAGCCTGGTATTCCCATCTCTTTCAGAATTTTCCACAGTTTATTGTGATCTACACAGTCAAAGGCTTTGGCATAGTCAATAAAGCAGAAATAGATGTTTATCTGGAACTCTGTTGGTTTTTTGATGGTCCAGAGGATGTTGGCTATTTGATCCCTGGTTCTTCTGCCTTTTCTAAAACAAGCTTGAACATCTGGAAATTCACCGTTCATGTATTGCTGAAGCCTGGCTTGGAGAATTTTGAGCATTAGTTTACTAGCGTGTGAGATGAGTGCAGTTGTGTGGTAGTTTGAGCATTTTTTGACTTTGCCTTTCTTTGGGATTGGAATGAAAACTGACCTGTTCCTGTCCTGCGACCACTGCTGAATTTTCCAAATTTGCTGGCATATTGAGTGCAGCACTTTCAGAATGTCATCTTCCAGGATTTGAAATAGCTCAACTGGAATTCCATCACCTCTACTAGCTTTGTTCGTAGTGATACTTTCTAAGGCCCACTTGACTTCACATTCCAGGATGTCTGGCTCTAGGAAAGTGATCACACCATCATGATTATCTTGGTCATGAAGATCTTTTTTGTACAGTTCTTCTGTGTATTCTTGCCACCTCTTCTTAATATCTTTTGCTTCTGTTACATCCCTACCATTTCTGTCTTTTATCAAGCCCATCTTTGCATGAAATATTCCCTTGGTATCTCTAATTTTCTTGAAGAGATCTCTAGTCTTCCCCATTCTGTTGTTTTCCTCTATTTCTTTGCATTGATTGCTGAGGAAGGCTTTCTTATCTCTTCTTGTTATTCTTTGGAACTCTGCATTCAGATGCTTATATCTTTCCTTTTCTCCTTTGCCTTTCACTTCTCTTCTTTTCAGAGCTATTGGTAAGGCCTCCCCAGACAGCCATTTTGCTTTTTTGCATTTCTTTTCCATGGGGATGGTCTTGATCTTGTCTCCTGTACCGTGTCATGAACCTCAGTCCATAGTTCATCACGCACTCTATCTGTCAGATCTAGGCCCTTAAATCTATCTCTCACTTCCAATGTATAATCATAAGGGATTTGATTTAGGTCATACCTGAATGGTCTAATTGTTTTCCCTACTTTCTTCCATTTAAGTCTGAATTTGGCAATAAGGAATTCATGATCTGAGCCACAGTCAGCTCCCAGTCTTGTTTTTGCTGATTATATAGAGCTTCTCCATCTTTGGCTGCAAAGAATATAGTCAATCTGATTTCTGGTTATTTCTATGTGTAGAGTCTTCTCTTGTGTTTTTGGGAGAGGGTGTTTGCTATGACCAGTGTGTTTTCTTGGCAAAACTTTATTAGCCTTTGCCCTGCTTCATTCTGTATTCCAAGGCCAAATTTGCCTGTTACTCCAAGTGTTTCTTCACTTCCTACTTTTGCATTTCAGTCCCCTATAATGAAAAGGACATTTTTTTGGGGTGTTAGTTCTAAAAGGTCTTGTAGATCTTCATAAAACCGTTCAACTTCAGCTTCTTCAGCGTTACTGGTTGGGGCATAGACTTGGATTACTGTGATATTTAATGGTTTGCCTTGGAAACAAACAGAGATCATTCTGTCATTTTTGAGATTGCAATCCAAGTACTGCATTTCGGACTCCTTTGTTGACCATGTTGGCTACTCCATTTCTTCTATGCCACATTTTAGATTCTCATTAAGAAAATTATGGATTATAAATGCAAATAATATGTTACCTAAAAAGAATGCTATTAAATACTGTAAATTCAACTACTGTTAAAGCAATGTGTATGTAAATAAGGCATGATCTATGCATTTTTGTGAATAATATTTAAAAAACACTAAATTATAGGTGGATTGAGATCACATTATCAATAATATTTGCTCACATACAGATTTATATAATAATATTAAAATGTAGAGCGGCATATCAACTGTGAATAATCATGTATGGGTAGTCATAGCTTTTTATTTAAAGAAGCATCTCAAATAATCAAGATGAAATATCTATGGTATTTTCTCCCTACTCTCCTCCCCACTCCTCTCCATATGCTTATTTAAAGATTATGTAAAAATCAATTCATGTAGTTTTAAAATCAAGTGTTATTAAAAGGGTGAAGTTGTATATTACCCCCTTGTCCGCTCCTTTCCACCACTCCATTTTCACTAAATGGTGATTTTTACTTGATCTTTATCTAGTAGACCTTAGATATTCAAATTTAATAGTGAAGCAATTATAAGTGGATAGAAGTTTTGCTTACTGTTTGGCCTTGTCTACTGGTAGACATCAATCTATAATGATTTTTCTGTGGTTTTCCTCTTGCATTGTGATATAATTAGTGTCCTAAAGATCCTATCTGTTTTTCTCTCAGGTTATGAGTTTCTTCAGAGAAAACCTCTCTAATCACTTACCCGGGGTACAACTGTGGCTACAAGTGTTCTGTGAACTGAGTGGAGAAAGGGATTTGAACTCTTTTCAGTATTGCACCTCTTAGCCAACTTCTCACACCCTTTCTTCCATAGTTGTGAGGTCTAAATCAGCAGGTGAAAAATTTGTCTACAGCACTGAACAAAATTGGTATCACACGTTCTAACCCTTAGACTCACACAAGTAGATGCATGGTATTTTTCAAGTAAAAAGCTATAGTCTCTTTTTAGATTCTGTATATAAAGGATGTCATACAATGTTTCTGCTACTCTGGCTGATTGAGTTCTACTCAGTATGACAATCTTTAAGTCCATCAATGTTGCTGCAAGTGGCATTATTTTATTCTTTTTGGTAACTGAATAATATTCAATTTTAAAGACATGATCCAAATTAACTTACTTACAAAACAGAAACGGACTCATAGACCTAGAGAATGAACTTATGATTGCTGAGGGGAAAGTTGGGGGAAAATGATATTTATGGAATTTGGATGGGCTAGATGAAGCAAAAGGTGGAATCAAGATTTCCAGGAGAAATATCAATAACCTCAGATAGGCAGATGATACCACCCTATGGTAGAAAGTGAAGAAGAACTAAGAGCCTATTGATGAAAGTGTAAGAGGAGAGTGAAAAAGTTGGCTTAAAGCTCAACATTCAGAAAACGAAGATCATGGCATCTGGTCCCATCACTTCATGGCAAATAGATGAGGAAACAGTGGACACGGTGACAGACTTTATTTTTGGGGGCTCCAAAATCACTGCAGATGGTGACTATAACCATGTAATTAAAAGACGCTTACTCCTTGGAAGGAAAGTCATGACCAACCTAGATAGCATATTAAAAAACAGAGACATTACTTTGCCAACAAAGGTCCATCTCGTCAATGCTGTGGTTTTTCCAGTAGTCATGTATGGATGTGAAAGTTGGACTATAAAGAAAGCTGAGCGCCGAAGTATTGATGCTTTTGAACTGTGGTGTTGGAGAAGACTCTTGAGAGTCCTTTGGACTGTAAGGAGATCCAACCAGTCCATTCTAAAGAAGATGAGCCCTGGGATTTCTTTGGAGGGAATGATGCTGAAACTGAAACTCCAGTACTTTGGCCACCTCATGCGAAGAGTTGACTCATTGGAAAAGACTCTGATGCTGGGAGGGATTGGGGGCAGGAGAAGAAGGGGATGACAGAGGATGAGATGGCTGGATGGCATCACTGACTCAATGGAGATGAGTTTGAGGAGTTGGTGATGGACAGGAAGGCCTGGCATGCTGCAGTTCATGGGGTGGCAAAGTCAGACACGAGTGAGCAACTGAACTGAACTGAAGGTATATACAGCTATATTTAATATGGATAACCAACAAGTCTACTGTTATAGCCCAGGGAACTCTGTTATGTGACAGCCTGGTTGGGTGGCAGTTTGGGGGAAAGTGGATACATGTATATGTATCACTGAGTTCCTTTGCTGCTCACTGGAAACTATAATAACATTATTAATCAGCTATTCTCCAATACAAATTTTTAAAAAAGTTATATTCTCTCTCTCTTTGCTGTTTGGTAAGAGTATGTCCCTAGATCATCCTAATTTTGTTATATGGGCATGTTATCACCCACCACAAATCCTCTTTAAGTTTTCTTAACTACTTTGGGCATTGGTATATTCCTCTTTGGGCATTTATAAATCTAAAACTGGGCTTTGGGCCCAGACCAAGCAAAATTAAAGATTATGTGAAGTCTGAAAGATGCACCATGGTGCAACTTCACCTTTTCCTTTCCCTCATACCACCTCCTGATCCCATGAACTTTACCAACAGAATCTGTACCCTTTATTTTTATATTCAATTTCTTTACAAATATATTTAACCTACTAAACCAGTCCTTAAAATGTCTTCCACCAACTACTTTCAAATCTCAAATATTCTAATGTTTATAAATTTTCTAAGGGTGATAGCAATAGTTTTCTTGAAGACTTCTGTACAGCAAAGTGTGTACCAGGACCAGAAGAAATATATCTAGATGGCTTGGATAGCAAATATTGAGACTTTTCTGTTTTAGCCCTTTAACTGTGTTCTCTGAAGTTATATGTTATACAACAAGCAATCCTTAATAGAATAGAATAATTCCTATTCACATCCAGTTGGAGATAGAGAACCGAAGATTGCCCATAAAGGTCCAAAGTAACACAGTCACCTGCTCTGAATGTCCCTTATCCTTGAGAAATTCAAGGAATTTTCAATTTCTTTCTGATTGACATTGGGTGTAGCTTTAAAAAATCATTAGCTATTTCACTAGGTGCAGGTGACTGTTTTCTCTCCTGGTGCAAATTGCTTAGGCTCATTTCGTGAAGTCAGCTAGATAACACTAGGGATCTAAGTATTTGTCTTAGTGTTCTAATTGCTTTTGAGCTGACAACTGAGTTTTTTCAGTGGGCTTCATATAATTCACTCTACTACTTCTTCAAAATCCTCACAGACCTTTCCATAATTTTCCCCCAAAGAAGAGTTTTACTGTGCAATTATCTAGAGTCTATTTGCCTAACCATCCAGCAAAGCTATTGACTAAGCCCTAAGGGTGTTTGATTACCCATGCATTTCCCTAATGGCAGGAACCTAACTATTCTTCCACTGATAAACAGTTCAACTTCTCTCACAGTTCAGGCTTGCCCTTACCTTCTTTCATCAAGGATTTATCATCTGCCAGGAATATTGATGTTTATTTTTCTTATAAATGTCCCTTAAGCCGTAGTCTCTCTTAAGTAAACCAAGCAGCCTATACAGTCCTTAATAGCAGAGAGACATGGGGTTGACCACACAGCAGTGGGAATGGGGAGAGACACGGGGGGCTTCATTACCAATTCCATGGGAAATGAAGCAACCTGCTTATGTGTGCAGTGGACTTTCCCTGAACTCCTTCCTTCCACACAGCATGCTGTTCACGATCCCACTTCTACCTTATGAGTGAGTCATCATGTGACATGCTTCCTATGGAATGTCTGACATCACCAAAACACATTCAATATAACTGGGATGAGAATTGAGTCCCTTCAATTGTAGCATTGATCTCTGACAATGTCAACTAATATTTCAAAGTAAGTATAATTTATATATGCACTTTTTCAAGTAATATAATAGAGAAATCAAGTGACCTGTACAAATTATCTAGTTAAGATGGCCCAAACTTCTGTCAAACCTAGGCCTCTGTCTATGGCACTGGGTATATTAATCTGTATTGTACATAGCTAAATTTCTCAAAACATTCTGTTTTTGGCAATGTTATACATATACCTATATTACCTACAGTGTTTCATAATAGTATTTGCCCAGCTTATTATTTCACTTTTTCATTCATTCATTGATATTGGAAAGATAAATTTCAACCAAGATAGCACTGAAAATCATACATCCGAATTACTAGGGCCCAAAATAAGAGAGATCTGTATGTTCCACACATAGAATAGAAACTAGTATTCTATTACCCTAAATTAACTATGTGATAAATAATGTTGATGATAACATGCTCTGTGTATTAGGTAATAGAAATGTCTACGACCTCATGAAAAGATGCTCAGCATTGCTAAATATTCAGTACAGTTCAGTTTAGTTGCTCAGTCTTATCCAGCTCTTTCTGACCCCATGGACTGCAGCACACCAGGCCTCCAGAAAAGCAAATCAAAACTAAACTAAGGTACTACCTCACACTGGTCAGAATGGCCATTATTAAAAAGTCTCCAAATAATAAAAGCTAGAGAGTGTGTGGAGAAAAGGGAACCCTCTTATACTGTCAAAGGGAATGTAAATTGTTGCAATCATTGTGGAAAACAGCATGGAGAGTCATCAAAAAGCTAAAAGTAGAGTTGTCATATGATCCAATAATCCCACTTCTAGGCATACATACAGACAAAACTAATTTGCAAAGATACACGCGCCCTAATGTAGACTGTAGCACTATTCACAACAGTCAGGACACAGCAGCAACCTAAATGCCCATCTACAGAAGAATAGATAAAGAAGGTGTGGCATACACATGCACACACACACACACACACACACACACACATAAAACATGCAGTGGAATATTACTCGGCCATGAAAAGGAACAAAGTAATACCATTTGCAGCTACATAGATGGACCTAGAGATTACCATACTAAGTGAAGGAATTCAGAAAGAGAAAGAGTAATACCATATGAGATCACTGGTATGTGGAATCTAAAATATATCACAGACAAACATATGTTCAAAACAGAGTAACAGGCAAAGAGAATAGACTTGCGGTTGCCAAATTAGGTGCCAGTGAGAGAAAAATTGGAAATTTGTGACTAGCAGATGCAAACAATGATATATAGGATGGATAAACAATAAGATCCTACTGTGTAACATAGGGAACTAAATTCAGTATCATGGGATAAACCACAATGTAAAAGAATGTGGGAAAGAACATACACATGTCAACTGAGTCACTCTGCTGTACACTAGACACTAACACAACATTGTAAATCAACTATATTTCAATGAAACATTTAGAAAGCAACAATTGCAGGCTAACACAATAGAAATTTGCTTCTCAACCACATAAATTCAAAAGTATATGTTCATGATCTGTGGCAGGAAAGTGAAAAGCAGTGGATTTGGCTGGTGACAGGCATTCAAGAGCAGGGCCTGACAGAGTCCCTGACATCTGCAGCATGCAGCTTTCAAGGTTGTCCATTGTCACACAGCCAGAAGAACCAAGAAGAGAAAAGTGGAAAAATCATGTTCACATCTTCATTGCTTTGGCTGGGAATACAGGCATTCCTTATGTTCACCTTTTGTTGCTAAGAGATGTTAATATAGGTCAGGTTTCCAGTTCTGAGCAATGACTACATTGTGGAAAGTATCATGGTTTGTTTTTGTAACAATAGCTGTGCCTACCATAAATACAAAGCCAGTATATGGGGGAAACTTCGGGTGAGAATGCGGTCAACTCTTTAAGCAAATGAATTACCTATTACAGGAGGTGCCTTGAAGATGCTTATAACTGTTGTGCACTTGTTTAGTTAGGTACAAGTCATAAACAGACAAAAACTGTCAGGGTTAGTGATTTAGCAAAACAGAAGTGTTGCAAATCATCTACTTCAACCCTTTAAAACTAGCTTATGGTGTCATAAAAATACAACAGTAGTATTCATAAATTCCTTTCCATGGAACAAATATAGCAATGGTACCCAAGAGAAGAGGTTTTACAGCCCTGAGAGGCCCTTGTTATTCTCCACATTGATCTTCCGTTGCTGCCTGGCTAGAATATGCGAGGAAAGAAGCTGATGCAAGTGCCAAAGCAAAAGAGAAGCAAGGTGCCTAGTGCTTCCTATGACATAGGATATATGTGGTTACAGGAAAATTTAATGTGGTCCCAGATCAGTAATACAAATCATAGAATAAAAGAGACAAACTTCTGTTTCTATAAAAAAAAAAAAAAGACTGAAACTATAGAATGCAACTAATTTGTAGAGAAGTAATGCACAAGGTATGCTTCAAGTTTCAAATCTTGGATTACTTATTTGGATGAAATTAAATTTATATATCTTTCTAACAAATGTCTCCCAGCAAATTGTGAACTTTGGAAATGGGAAAAGGAATTAAAGGCAATATATTTTTTATATTTATGTTTTGTTTCAGGATTTAATTTTTTTATAAAGAATTTATTTTCTGTGATCAACCCTGTAATAAACACTGCAAAGGTATTACCAAAAATGGCCTTCAGAAATGATAAACCAATTGCTACTATTTATATAATTGTCTAAGTGACAGACCTAATAATCCTTTTCAAAACAGCAAGAAGGGATGAAGGGATTGGACACAATTCTTAGTCTGTACCAAAGTTTGGTCAACAGCCAGTCCCAACTAACAGCCCTGAAGCATATATACACATACTCAGTTGCTAAGTCATGTCCACTTCTGTGTGACCCTATGGACTGTAGACTGCTAGGCTCTGCTGTCCATCGGATTTTCCATGCAAGAATACTGGAGTGTGTTGCCATGCCTACAGGGGGTCTTCCTGACCCAGGAATTGAACCCATGTCTCTTGTGTCTCCTGCATTTCAGGTGGTTTCTTTACTCACTGTATCACCAGGGAAGCCCATCAACACAATATATATACATGTACACATATATATACACATATACATATATATATATGATTTTTCAAAAGGAAGAGATAAAGGCAAAGGCCATGACATTAAAAAGTGAAAGCATTCTGAAATAAAAAATCATCTTTTAAAGAAAAATGACCCCCACATAATAAGGAATTCGAATATAAATCAATGATGCATGTTTTATAAACTATATATATGGTAGTTTGTATATAGATTTTGTTTAGATTTTTAACTAACAAGTTCCTAAATAAAAATTACATTCTGCAGTATACATCCTCTCTAGTGTGTATGTGCGTGCATGTGTGTGTTAGTCACTCAGTCATGTCTGATTCTTGGTGACCTCATGAACTGTAACCTGCCAGGTTCCTCTGTTCTTGGGATTTTCCATGCAAGAATACTCCATGCAAAATGGAGACAGTTATCATTTTTTCCTCCAGGGGATCTTCCCAACCCAGGGATCAAACCTGCACCTCCTGCATTGCAGATGGATTCTTTATCATCTAATCTATTCACCCGGGAAGCCCCAGTTTGTGGGCTGCTGCTGCTGCTACTGCTGCTAAGTCGCTTCAGTCGTGTCCAATTCTGTGGGACCCCATAGACAGCAGACCACCAAGCTCTGCCGTCCCTGGGATTCTCCAGGCAAGAACACTGGAGTGGGTTGCCATTTCCTTCTCCAATGCATGAAAGTGAAAAGTGAAAGTGAAGTCACTGAGTCATGTCCAACTCTCAGCGACCCCATGGACTGCAGCCCACCAGGCTCCACCATCCATGGGATTTTCCAGGCAAGACTACTGGAGTGAGGTGTCATTGCCTTCTCCAAGTTTGTGGGCAATTGGCTCAATCATTGTATCTATTATATGAGCAAGATACAATTCTCCAAAACATGCCTTTTATTCTTCATGATATTTATTCATCCTTCCATAGATTTCCAACCTAGAACTTCACTGTTCCTCTCCAACACAAAAGAATTGACATCTGTGGATTTACAGCTTCAGTTGTCCTAAAAAATTGTTTATAGTGTTTAACTATGCTTTAATGTAATGAGAGTATTTCAACTTATAGGACAATGACTAACAAGAAGATATAATTCCTAAGCTTCTCTAAAATACATCTATAAGAAGCTCCCAGATTGTCTACTTGATGTAAAAGACAGCTCTCCTGGGAAGGTTGATGTCCTCAGCTCTAATCATTGCTTATAACAGCTCAGAGGAGTATTGCCTGTAATTTCCATCCAAGAAAAGAACATTAACAGCCAAAATTCCTCAGCTAAGATACTGAATATGTTATATTGCTGCAATTTCTATATTGCTGTAACAGTGCATCTACAAACAAGACGTTCTAGTTGTCTGCATACAGAATTTTCTAATGATAAGGATTCATTGTCAACTATTTTATGGTTTTGGAAACATCTTGTAAAGGTATACCAAGTCAGATGAATCTGCCACAAAAATGTTTCTCACGTGTTGGCTTAAATTAAAAATCATGTGGTCCTAAAATTTTTCATAAATAGTCCTTGAAAGCAGCACATACACTTCTAAAATCCTTCTGATACCAGTATGCATCTATATAAAAATACATATAAAAATGAACATTTATGTGTAAGATGTGAGTTTAATTGGATTTTATACAAGGAATTGGGATCAACTAAATTATTTCTAGTGGACTTTTCAACTCATAAGAATAAATATTTGAGTATCTGTATTTGTTTCCTATTGCTGCATTGCCAAATGATCACAAATTTATAGCTTAAAAAATCAACTTATTATCTTATATTGGCAGAGGTCAGAAGCCCCAAGTCAATCTCAGTAGGCTAAAATCTAGGTATCAGCGAGATTTTTTCTGAAATTTTAGGAGAGAATCCATTTTTCTGCCTTTGCCAGCTTCTAGAGGTTCCTGCATGCCCTGGTTTATGGCCTTTCCTTCCATCCTTAAGATAAGAACCTAATAATGTTCTGTCTCCTCCACTGACTCTGCTTCCATTGTCACGTTGTCTTCTCTGATTCTGATCTACTGCCTTCCTCTAACAAGAATCCTTGATCCCACGTGATAATCCAAAATAATCCCCACGTGTCACAAATTATTAATTCAACTGCACATGAAGGAAAGATTCACAGATTCAGGGAATTAAAACAAGAACTTCTTTGGCGGGGGTGGGGAGGGGGGTGTTATGCAGCCTACTACAATATGTTTGAGGTAATGTATAAGAATGGCTTAGAAAATAAGAAGTTAAATAGCTTACCAGCATGATATAAACGTGTGTGTGTTAAGTAGCTTCATTCGTGTCCAACTATTCACGACCGTATGGACTGTGGATTGCCAGACTCCCCTGTCCATAGGAATTTCCAGATAAGAAAACTGCAGTGGATTGTCACTTTCTTCACTAGGGGAGCTTCCCAACCCAGAGATCAAACCCATGTTTCTTGTTAGTCCCCTGCATAGGCAGGAAGGTTCTTTACCATGAATGCCACCTGGGAAGCCCATGATATGAATACTCTAGTTAAAAGTTCCCTGTGCCCTTAATTTCCACTATTCCTGAAAAATTAGAACTAAATAACTATTTAAGTCTTCATTTTCCCACATACATGTGCAATTTATACAGTGCTTTTTGTCCTTGCTTTCAGTCTGTGTTAATATTTTTCGCAATCCTTCATAAATCACAGTCTTGTCGTGGCTATGGGTCTTACATAATGCAATGAAGCTGTGAGCCATGCCTGGCAGGATCAATTAGGACAGACAGGTCATAGTAGAAAGTTCTGGTCCACTGGAGGAAGAAATGGTAAACCACTCCAATAGTTTTGATGTAAAAACCCTATGAACAATCAGTTCAGATGCTTAGTCATGTCCACCTCTTTGCAACCCCATGAACTACAGCACAGCAAGGCCTCCCTGTCCATCACCAACTCCCATAGTTTACCCAAACTCATGTCCATTGAGTTGATGATGCCATCCAACCTTCTCATCCTCTGTCATCCCCTTCTCTTCCTGCCTTCAATCTTTCCCAACATCAGGGTCTTTTCAAATGAGTCAGCTCTTCGCATCAGGTGGCCAAAATATTGGAGTTTCATCTTAAACGTCAGTCCTTCCAATGAGCACCTAGGACTGATCTTCTTTAGTATGGACTGGTTGGATCTCTTTGCAGTCCTAGGGACTTTCAAGAGGCTTCTCCAACACCACAGTTCAAAAGCATCAATTCTTCAGCTCCCATCTTTCTTTATAGTCCAACTCTCACATCCATACATGATGACTGGAAAAACCATAGCCTTGACTAGATGGACCTTTGTTGACAAAGTAATGTCTCTGCTTTTTTAATATGTTATCTAAGTTGGTCATAACTTTCCTTCCAAGGAGTAAGCATCTTTTAATTTCATAGCTGCAGTCACCATCTGCAGTGATTTTGGAGGCCCCAAAATAAAGCCAGCCACTGTTTCCACTGTTTCCCCATCTATTTGCCATGAAGTGATGGGACTAGATGCCACAGTCTTAGTTTTCAAATGTTGAGCTTTAAGCCAACTTTTTCACTCTCCTCTTTCACCTTCATCAAGACGCTCTTTAGTTCTTCTTCACTTTATGCCATAAAGGTAGTGTCATCTGCATATCTGAGGTTATTGATATTTCTCCTGGCAATTTTTTTTTAGTATAAATTTATTTTAATTGGAGGTTGATTACCTTACAATATTGTATTGGTTGTGCCATACATCAACATGAATCCACCACAGGTATACACGTGTTCCACATCCTGAACGCCCCTCCCTCCTCCTCCCAGAAATCTTGATTTCACCTTGTGCTTTATCCAGCCCAGCATTTCTCATGATGTACTCTGCATTAAGTTAAATAAGCAGGGTGACAATATACAGCCTTGATGTACTCTTTTCCCTATTTGGAACCAGTCTGTTGTTTCATTTCTAGTTCTAACTGTTGCTTCCTGATCTGAATACAGGTTTCTCAAGAGGTAGGTCAGGTGGTCTGATATTCACATCTCTTTCAGAATTCTCCAGTTTATTGTGATCCACACAGTCAAAGGCTTTGGCATATTCAACAAAGCTGATATAGATGTTTTTCTGAAACTGTCTTGCTTTTTTGATTGTCCAGATAATGTTGGCAATTTGATCTCTGGTTCTTCTGCCTTTTCTAAAACCAGCTTGAACATCTTGAAGTTCACGGTTCACATACGACTGAAGCCTGGCTTGGAGAATTCTGAGCATTACTTTGCTAGCGTGTGAGATGAATGCAATTATGTGGTAGTTTGAGCATTTTTTGGCATTGCCTTTCTTTGGGGTAGAATGAAAATTGACCTTTTCTAGTCCTGTGGCCACTGCTGAGATTTCCAAATTTGCTGGCATATTGAGTGCAGCACTTTCACAGAATCATTTTTCACGATTTGAAATAGCTTAACTGGAATTCCATCACTTCCACTAGCTTTGTTCATAGTGATGCTTCCTAAGGCCCACTAGACTTCACATTCCAGGATGTCTGGCTCTAGGTGAGTGATCACACCATCATGATTACCTGGGTCATGAAGGTCGTTTTTGTATCGTTCTTCTGTGTATTCTTGCCACCTCTTCTTAATATCTTCTGCTTATGTGAGGTCCCTACCATTTCTGTCCTTTATTGAACCCATCTTTGCAAGAAATGTTCCCTTGGTATCTCTAATTTCCTTGAAGAGATCTCTAGTCTTTCCTGTTCTATTGTTTTCCTCTATTTCTTTGCATTGATCGCTGAGGAAGGCTTTCTTATCTCTCCTTGCTATTCTTTGGAACTCTGCATTCAAATGAGTATATCTTTCCTTCTTCGCTTTTTGCTTATCTTCTTTTCACAGTTATTTATAAGTCCTCTTCAGACAGCCATTTTGCTTTTATTCATTTCTTTTTCTTGGGGATGGTCTTGATCCCTGTCTCCTGTATAATGTCACTAACCTCTGTCCATAGTTCATCAGGCATTTTGTCTATCAGATCTAGTCCCTTAAATTTATTTCTCACTTCCACTGTATAATCATAAGGGATTTGATTAGGTCATACCTGAATGGTCTAGTGGTTTTCCAAACTTTCTTAAATTTAAGTTTTAGAAAATTCAAAAACACATGACACCAAAAAATGAGCCCCCCATGTTGGAACGTGCCCTATATATAGCTGATAAAGTGTAGAAGGAAATTATTAATAGCTCCTGGAAGAAGGAAGCAGCTGAACCAAAGTGAAAATGATGCTAATTGTGGGTCTGTCTGGTGGGAAATTTAAGTCCAATGCTATCAAGAATAATATTGAATATGATCATGGGATTTTAGGTTCATGAATGAAGGTAAGTTGGATGTGGTCAAGCAAGAGATAGCAACAGTGAACATTGACATCTTAGGAATCAGTGAACTAAAATGGGCAGGAATGGGTGATTTTTAACTCAATGACAATTATATCTACTAGCATGGGCAAGAATCCCTTAGAAGAAATGAAGTCACCCTCAGTCAATAAAAGAGTCGAAAATGCAGTCAGTTCATTCACTCAGTCGTGTCCGACTCTTTGCGACCCCATGAATCACAGCACGTCAGGCCTCCCTGTTTATCACCAACTCCCGGAGTTCACTCAGACTCATGTGCATCGAGTCGGTGATGCCATCCAGCCATCTCATCCTCTGTGTTCGCCTTCTCCTCCTGCACTCAATCCCTCCCACCATCAGCATCTTTTCCAGTGAGTCAACTCTTTGCATGAGGTGGCCAGAGTATTGGAGTTTCAGCTTTAGCATCAGTCCTCCCAAAGAACATCCAGGACTGATCTCCTTTAGGATGGACTGGTTGGATCTCCTTACAGGCCAAGGGACTCTCAAGAGTCTTCTCCAACACCACAGTTCAAAAGCATCAATTCTTTGGTGCTCAGCTTTCTTCAGAGTCCAACTCTCATATCCATACATGACCACTGGAAAAACCATAGACTTGACTACATGGACCTTTGTTAGCAAAGTAATGTCTCTGCTTTTGAATATGCTATCTAGGTTGGTCATAACTTTCCTTCCAAGGAGTAAGCATCTTTTAATTTCATGACTTCAATCACCATCTGCAGTGATTTTGGAGCCAAAAACATAAAGTCTGATACTGTTTCCACTGTTTCCCCATCTCTTTGCCACGAAGTGATGGGACCAGATACCATGATCTTAGTTTTCTGAATGTTGGGCTTTAAGCCAACATTTTCACTCTCCTCTTTCGCGTTCATCAAGAGGCTTTTTAGTTCCTCTTCACTTTCTGCCATGAGGGTGGTGTCATCTGCATATCTCAGGTTATTGATATTTCCCCCGGCAATCTTGATTCCAGCTTGTGCTTCTTCCAGCCCAGCATTTCTCACGATGTACTCTGCATAAAAGTTAAATAAGCAGGGTGACAATATACAGCCTTGACGTACTCCTTTTCCTATTTGTTCCATGTCCAGTTCTAACTGTTGCTTCCTGACCTGGAGGCAGGTCAGGTGGTCTGGTATTCCCATCTCTTTCAGAATTTTCCACAGTATTGTGATCCACACAGTCAAAGGCTTTGGCATAGTCAATAAAGCAGAAATAGATTTTTTTTTTTTCTGGAACTCTCTTGCTTTTTCCATGATCCAGTGGATATTGGCAATTTTATCTCTGGTTCCTCTGCCTTTTCTAAAACCAGCTTGAACATCTGGAAGCTCACGGTTCACGTATTTCTGAAGTCTGGCTTGGAGAATTTTGAGCATTACTAAAATGCAGTACTTGGGTGCAATCTCAAAAATGACAGAATGATCATAATTCATTTTCAAGGCAAATCATTCAACATCACAGTAACAATACAATTGGAAAAACTATATCTCTTCAAGAAAACTGTAGATATGAAGGGAAAATTTCATGCCAGGATGGGCATGATAAAAGACAGAAATGGAAAGAACCTAACAGAAGCAGAAGATATTAAGAAAAAGTGGCAAGAATATACAGAAAGGTTATGCTAAAGAGGTCTTAATGACCTGGATAACCACAATGCTGTGGTCCCTCACCTAGAGTCAGACATCCTGGAGTGTGCAGTCAAGTGGCTCTACGGAATCATTAATACAAACAAAGCTAGTGGAGCTGATGGAATTCCAGATGAGCTATTTCAAATCATAAAAATGATGCTGTTACAGTGGTGCAGTCAATATTTCAGCAAATTCGGAAAACTCAGAAGTGGCGACAGGACTGGAAAAGGTCAGTTTTCATTCCAGTCCCAAATAATGCAATGCCAAAGAATGGTCCAGTTACAGCACAATTGTGCTCATTTTGCATGCTAGTAAGAGTATGCTCAAAATCCTTCAAGCTAGGCTTTAGCAGTACATTAACCAAGAACATCCAGATATACAAGCTGGGTTTAAAAAATGCAGAAGAACCAGAGATCAAACTGCCAGCATTCCTTGGATCATAGAGAAAGCAAAGGACTTTCATAAAAACAACTACTTTTGCTTCATTGACTACACTAAAGTCTTTGTGGATCACAGCAAACTGTGGAAAATTTGTAAAGAGATGGGAATGCCAGACCATCTTACCTGCCTCCTGAGAAACCTGTATGTAAGTCAGGAAGTAAAATTTAGAATCATACATGGAACAAGTGGTTCAAAATTGGGAAAGGAGTACATTAAGGCTGCGTATTGTCACCCTGTTTATTTAACTTAGACACAGAGTACATCACATTGAATGCCAGGCTGGATAAATCACAAGCTCGAATCAAAATTGCTGGGAGAAAATATTAACAACCTCAGATGTGCAGATGATACCACTCTAATGGCAGAAAGTGAAGAGGAACTAAAGAGCCTCTTGATGAACATAAAAGAGGAGAGTGGAAAAGGTTGGCTTAAAACTCAACATTCAAAAAAATTAAGATTATGGCATCCAGTCTCATCACTTTATGGCAAATAGATGGAGAAAAGGTGGAAACAGTGACAGATTTTACTTTCTTGGGCTCCAAGATCACTGCAGATGGTGACTGCAACTATGAAATTAAAAGACGCTTTCTCCTTTGATGGAAAGATATGATAATCCTAAACCACATACTCAAAAGCAGAGACATCAATTTGCAACAAAGTTTCATATAGTCAAAGCTATAATTTTTCCAGGAGTCATGCACGGTTGTGAAAATTGGACCATAAAGAAGGTTGAGAACTGAAGAACTGATGCTTTCAAAATGTGGTATGGAGAAGACTCTTGAGAGTCCCTTGGACTGAGACGATATCAAACCAGTCAATCCTAAAGGAAGTCAACCCTTAATATTCATTAGAAGGACTGAAGCTGAACTTTAATATTTTTACCATCTGATGAGAAGAGCTGACTCATTGGAAAAGACCCTGATGCTGGGAAAGATTGAGAGAAGGAGGAGAAGGGGGCAATAGAGAATGACATGGTTAGATGGTATCACGAACTCAATGGAGGTGAGTTTGAACAAACTCTGGGAGACAGATAGTGAAGGGCAGGGAACCCTGGTGTGCTGCAGTCCATGGGGTTGCAAAGAGTTGAAACAACTTACAACAGAAGAACAACAATATTTTTATCACACGACATTTTCAGTGAAACATAATTTTCTGATATTCTTTTTGTTCTGATATAGGAGTTATTTTTTCAATTAGAAAAATAAAAAATAAACCTGGAGACATAAAGCCAAATTTAAATTTAAAAACAGTTTGTAACATTTTGATGGGTTTCCCTGGTGGCTCAGATGGTAAAGAGTCTGCCTGCATTTAAGGAGACCTGGGTTTGATCCCTGCATCAGGAAGATCCCCTGGAGAAGGAAATGACAAACCATAGCAGTATTCTTGCCTGGAAAATCCTGTGGACAGAGGAGGCTGGCAGGCTACAACCCATTGGGTTGCAAAAAGTCAGACATGACTGAGCTACTTCACTTTCTTTCTTTTAACATTTTGATAAATATCGTAATTGTCTAACTATCCATCTCACTTTCATTGTCTACAAACTTTTGCCTCAAAAAAGTACATATAATTATAGCTAATACATATTTAGCAGTTAAATTATAGCAGAGGCTACACTATTGAGTTCAGTCTTCCATGAGCACCCACATTATTCTTAATCAATCAGTGAAGCATTGTTCAGTAGTATAATTTAATAACCTTTTGAGTCAGAGATTATAAACTTTGACATATTACACCATATTATCTTTTGAAAAACTACTAGTTTTCTTTCATGTCAGTATATACAGATCCAGGTTTTTTTTTTTTTTTAAGTGGGACACACGTGTCCTCTTCCAGGTGGATCATGCTGCTAATTGTACCCAGTTTGGGAAGAAAATTCACAACTTTGGGGTGATCCAGGAGAAGCTGGCCCGGATGGCTATGCTGCAGTATGTGACTGAGGTGAGGGCTGCCCACTGTCTCCAGAGCCCTTCTTCCCAGACGGGTCAGACTATAACCCCCAACTACTTCTTGACTGACTCACCCTATTAGGATTAGAGAATAAGACCCAGAGAAATCCCCAAAAATGGCTAGATAGGTCCTTGGCTGGTACTATCATTTTTATCTAAAGCTTCATGCCATAAATGTAGACAACGCTGATGCATACTAGAACATTCTTGGAGCTCATTAAAAATCTAGGTGTCCAAGTTCTGCAATAGGGCTATGGAGTCAGGTCCTTTCTGTTTAGGGCCCAAGAATACATGTTTTAAAAAACTTTGCAGCTCAATCAGACGTATCTTATATGATAAACTCTGACTAAATGAGAATGTCCCAGAACTTTAGCTAATCTTTGCTCTCTGATTTTTTCTGTAATTCCGCAATTTCCTTATCTAGTACTTCTTTACCAAAGGGATATAATTTTCCTTTTCAAGTTGTTCCATTTTGTGTAATTCTAATTTAAATTGGGGTTCTGAAACCTAAGTTTCCAGTAAATGAGCCAAAATTAATATTCTTCCTATAGATATGCCATAAACCCAGCACAATTGATTGTGAAGATTATTATTAAATTGGTCATTTACTTTTCTATACACATATTACAATAATTTTTTAAATACTCATAAAAATGTGATCTTGATAATCATTGCATTAAGAAATTTCCAATAGAGGAATTTAGGAAAATTAGCATTTTTTAAATAGTTAAATTTTCAATCAGTATATACAGTTTACCTTCCATTTCATCCAGTGTCAATCAATAATATTTTATAACTTATAAATATCTAACATATTTTGTTAGTCATCCCTAGATAATTTATGATTTGGGCAATATTAAAAATGGAATTTTTCCAATTGTTTGTAGTTAGACATACTTTCAATAACTTTGGACCCCATGATACACATAAATTTGTGTATTAACTGTATCAGCTAATTTGAGATACTGATGGATTTTCTAAATATCCACTTCTTCATTTTCACTATTTATATTTTATTCTTTCTCTCTTACCCTATTCTAGTGTCAATGATATTCAGATTTGTCAGACATGAAAATGGTTGATATCCTTGTCTTGTTCCCAACCTGAAAGGGAAAATATTGACTATCTCAGCATTAAATCTAATTTTAGCTGCACATTTATTTAAAACTCTTTTTATCATGTAATGAAAAATTTTATTTCTAAAGTTTACTAAGAATTTTTAACATGAACAAGTATTGAATTTTATTAAATGCTTTATGTTCATTCCTTAAGATGATTGTATATATAGCTTCTTATTTAAATTGTTAATGTGATGGCTTTGCTTTTTAGGTAGTAAACCAGCCTCACATTCAGAAATTAAACTTATTTGGTGATTATCTATAAATCTTTTCATATACCATTTAGAATTATGAACTAAATTTGTGAACATTTTGTTTGGGTTTTTTGTTTAAGAGAGATATCTGCTTCTAATTTTCACTTTCAAAAAGTGTTGGTGTTAAGGTTATTTTAGAATCAGAAAACGCTTTGGGAAGTCATTCCAATTTTATTATTTGGAAGAACTTGATAAGACTGATATAAGTCCTGTCTTAGGTGTAGAATTCCTTGTAAAACATATGAACTTAAAAATAGATATAAGTACACGCATATGTGTGTGTGTGTGTGTGTGCGTGTGTAGGTTTTCAATTACAGATCCAATTTGTTGACTAGGACCATTCATTCTGATTATCTTTTTCTTCTAATGCCAATTTTGGTGAGCTGTGTATTATAAGTATTTGTCCATCATTTCAAAAACTTTAACTTTTTAGGTATACATTAGTCATAATCCTTTTATCTATAGGATCTGAATTGATGCTCTACTGTTTTATTCTGGTATAGATAAGTTTTATTATCTGTTTTTCTTGATAAGACTTGGTAGGGGCTTATCACTTAACATTTTCAAAGAATCAAATTCTGGATATATTTTCTATTTTATGTTTATCTCCATGTCTTTTCCTCTTGCTCTTTCTTTTGGTCTACTTTGAGCTTAATTTGTGTTTTTTTCTCTCTTAAGCTTCTTAAACTGAAAGCTTCACTCAATGGCTTATGACCTTTCTTCCCTTTTGAAATGTCCATTTAGAGCTTAAAATCATACTTTAAAATTGTATTACATGCTTTCTAGACACACTGCATGCTCTACATATCCTCTACTGGATTATCACAAAGTCACTGATCATTTTTTAATTTTGAATGAACTTCAGTTTCTTTTTATTATCTGGTTTTTCCCCCTTCCCACCCACCCCTGCCCTTTGTTGTCAATCATTTGTTCCCATTTTGGTGATGTCTCATACATTTTCAGCAGATGCCAAACATGAGAGGGTAACAGGTAGGAAGGCTAGGGGCCCCCAAGCAGAGGAATAGGCTGCAAGTGTCAGACAATTTTTATCTCTCTCTTAAGTTGCAGGAGGAAACAAACTTCAAGTGTCAGACTTTTTTTTTCCTTCTCTATACAAAATTAAAAGGAGGTTTCTCTTAAAATTCTGTGTTGCTATGACAAAACCTGGTTTCCACCTGAACTTAACTTTTCTCAAACCTTGAGCTAACCAATGCATTTTTCTTATGGAAATGTTTTTTCTTAAGCTATGTAAATGAACTATGTATTTACCCTAGGCTCTGTCTTTCTTCAGGAGAAGGCAATGGCAACCTACTCCAGTATTATTGCCTGGAGAATTGCCTGGACAGAGGAGCCTGGTGGGCTGCTGTCCACGGGGTTGCACAGAGTCAGACAAAATTGAAGTGACTTAGCATGCATGCATGCATTAGAGAAAGAAATGGCAACCCACTCCAGTATTCTTGTCTGGGGAATCTCAGGGACAGGGTAGCCTAGTGGGCTGCCATCTATGGGGTCACTCACAGTCGGACATGACTGAAGCGACTTAGCAGCAGCAGCAGCAATCTTTCTTCAAGTTGGTTCTGCTTAAGACTCAGAACAATAAGGGCTCAACAAATCAGTATGTTTTACTCATACATTGTTCTCCTAATCTATGTTAATGAACCTATATATTTACTTGGAAACCTGCCTTTCTTCAAGATTCATGTCAATCACTTTATGGCTCAGGATGACTCATCTTGTGCCAATGTTATCTCAAAATGCATGTTGCGGATGAAGGGCCTGGTGCCAGTGTGCGTTTGGAGACATTTCCTCTCTCTAATTAACAGCTTGCTGATAGGTATATAACATACTGCTAAAGGCTAGCAGAGGGACACTCTTTCTGCCCCCTTCTGATGTCTATGTCAGAAGCTTTGTCTACCTCTTTTATACTTTAATAAAACTTATTACACAAAAGCTCTAAATGATCAAGCCTCATCACTGGCCCTGGATTGAATTCCTCTCCTCCGGAGGCCAAGAATCCCTGTGTCTTTCATGGCTTAGCAACAATATTTCAAACATCAGTATTAAAAGCTGTAGAGGTTCAGGTTGATGTTATTTTTGGCAGATAGAATGCCAGTCAATCATTTTCATTCTGTCCAGTCTAGATTTGAGACTTAGTTAAGACTCAGTGTATTTCAGTTTTACATTTGTATTATAGCCACTTTAGTTATCTACAGATATTATCTATTTACTTATTATCTATTACTATTTAATATTACTTCAAAACATACTGGTTTCAACAATATTTATTATCTCACAGTTCTTATAGATAAGAAATCGGAAAAATGACTTAGTTATACCATCTGCTTCAGAGGCTTTTACAGATAGAAACAAAGATAACATTAAGGCAGCCTTCCTTCTAAGATTTAACTGACAAAGGATCCATTCCTATGCTTTTGTTGTTGTTGTTGTTGTTTAGTTGCTTACTGACTCTCCTGCAATCCCAAGGACTGTAGCCTGCCAGGCTCCTCTGCCCACGGGATTTCCAAGCTAAGAATACTGGAGTGGGTTGACATTCCCTTCTCCAAGTGATCTTCCCAACCCAGGAATTAGACCCGTGTCTCCTGCTTGGTGGTGGACCCTTTACCACTGAGCCACCTGCTTACTCATGTGATTATTGGCAGATTTCAATTTCTCATGGGCTCTTGTTTGAGGGCTTCAGTTCCTCATTGACTGCTGACTGGAGACCATGCTCAGTTCTTTGCTACACGCACATTGCCATGGGAACTTACGATAATACAAATATCATAATATGAAATATAGTAGAGAACAAGCTTTGCTCTTGAAGAGTGACCGTCACTCCTAAGTTGTCCTACCATCATCTCAAATGAAAGGCTGAGGTGTTTTCTGAAGTACTTCTGCCATGATGAGGCTTGAAATCCACTTTGCCTTTCTTCAGGATTACCCAGCAGCTGAAATCTCTTCTCAGTGTTTCAGCTTTCCAGTTAGTCTTTCCTGCTTTGTTTCATAAAGTACACATTCTATGAATTCCTGGAAAATATATTTTCTTTGGACTTTTGTCCTGCATGTTTTAACACTCTGAAGACCCTAAGCATTCTGCACTCCAACCTTCTTGACACAGCATTTTTCTGAGTGGATACAGTTTTCGAGAATCAAATTTTGATAATGCATTCTGGGAAAAATCTGAGCTTGAGCTTATAGGCTTCTTTCCTTTTAGGGAACATGATCCCTCAGACCTCCTGCCTGTTTGGATTGCTGTCTTAATACCTTATTAAGAGTTGCTTTATATTTGTGTTCAGTAATCTTTTTTCCCACCTGGAGGGTTCCTCAGATACAGTGTATATTATTAAAGTCATTTATCCTTAGTAACTCCTACTAGGTTTATAAGTAATATAAGATTTTAAACTAAAGTTTTATATTTTAATATACTTAATGGCACTCCTGCTTTTTGAATGAGAGGTTCCATTTTTAAATTTTACACCGAGCCCCACAAATTATATAGCTATCGCTGATTACTAAATAACTATAACAATAGACCCTGAAACAACTGAATCAATTTAAATGGTATTTTCAGTGAAGCATTTTACCTGATATGGCAGAGACTTGATAGCAAGTGAGCAAGTGAAAGTTGCTCAGTTGTGTCTGGCTCTTTGCAACCCCATTGACTATAGCCCACCAGGCTTCTCTGTCCACGGGATTCTCCATGCAAGGATACTGGAGTAGGTAGCCATTCCCTCCTTCAAGGGATCTTCCTGATTCATGGATTGAACTAAGGTCTCCTGCATCACAGGAGGATTCTTTACCATCTGAGCTACCAGCAAAACCCAGAGACTTGACAGCTCTTCTCTAAAACCAGCTTCTCTTCTTTATGTGCAAAAAGTTAGTTCCCATTTCATGGGCTCCCTTGCCATTAGGTATAAGTATGTGACTAAATTCTAGTCAATGTAAGTGAAAACATCGTGCCCCACTTCTAGCCCTAGCCCATACAAACCTGCTCTCTTGGACTTTTCCTGCTCTTTTATCAATATAGAAGAGAATAGAGACCTTGGAAGCCATGGTGAGAAGTACAAAATACAGGAGAAAATAATCACCCATGTTTCTTGACCATTAGGAAGAAAGCTGTCTCCTAGTAAGGAAAATTGTTTGGGACCTTTCACATATAAAACAATTATACTTTTTGATACAATATTTTATTGTCTGTGTCTGTTTTGATTCCTAGCATTGCCATTAGTAGCATGGTTTGTCAAACCAAATTCCTTGGTAACCATATACAAAGACCATTCATTCATTTCATTTTGCAATGCATTAGTTACCTCCAAAAGACAAGTCCTTGATGTTGATATAAAATACATGTTGGAGCTATAAAAAGATGAAGTTGGGTTTTAAAAATGAAGCTTATTGAGCATAAAAATAAAGTAAAATAAATGTCGGTGCAAGGAGATTGAAAATGAAATTGACTAAGTACATCATGATCCTTTCTGTTACAACTATGGGAAGGTCATTTAAATACATGTGAGATATTTTTTGCCAATATTTTAACAGGAAATCTGATAATAGTTACAAGACTGTACTCTTGATAACATATTGATGATTGAGCTCTCAGAAAATCCAAAAGATTGGAATTACCTTTAACACATATGTAAGGTGACAATATTTTAGCAGACTTTATGTTTTTCTGAAACCTAAATTATAGTTTATGTTTATCAGAAATTGAAATAAGGTGACTTGAAAAGGAATAATTTTAAGTGGAATTAATAGCATATTTCAACTAATTTATCATTTATTTCTGAATTACTTCCCATTAAATTTCTATCAACACACCTCTTCACTTTTTACTCATTTGAAATAAACTTCCATTTATATGCTTGTGTGTTCTTCCTTTTGAAGTATTTTCTCACCTCACAGAATTTTCTAATGATATTTTATCTATAGCTCTGGACTGCCTCCAAAATCATTCAAAGTGATTTCTTGAAAATGAAATTAATAGCTTTGTTTGTGTTTCACCAACTCTTGGGAGAATAGGAATGACACCTGCTGTAAATTACCAAAGAAATTTAACACAAATGGAAGAAATGGCAGTACTTTTTTTTTTTTAATCCTCTAAATTCAATCTGCCTGGGGGAAATAGTATATAATCTATTCCGATATTCCTATAAAATATTGGAATAGAATAATGCACTGAAAATAGGCAATATATTATTATATTGTACACTATGGCATTTTGTGATTAATATAATAGTAAAACAAAGACCCAGTCATAGCTTTCAATAGAACTCAAGATAGTCTTAGAGGCAGAGTAGCTAATTAGGAAAAAGATGTAAAAGAAAAATCCAAAAATAAAGGGAAGTGGAATTCATGAATGTCTCAATTTTAACCAAAATCATTTTCAGGAGAAATTATAGCAACTATGTTGTAGAAAAGATAAGTACACTCATTCTATGGGGCCTCAAATGGCAGAGTTGGCATCTGTATAGCAGATTTCAATTCGATGAAATAGACCCAGGCATCATAGCCTGAGCAGGGTATCTTGGAAAAAAATACGTCTATTTCAACAGAAACCTTACAGATGTTAGATAGAGTAGGCTGACTGGTTTAAGTTTGTTTATGTTACATACCCCAAAAGATATGTCCAAATTCTAATCTCTGAAACCTATGAAAGTTATCTTATTTGGAGAAAAAATCTTTGCAAATATAATAAAGATACAGGTCAGATTTTCCAGACGGACCCTAAATTTAGTGAGAAAGGACCTTATAAGAGACATATAGAGGAGAAGGCAAGCACTGGAGAGGAGGTGATGTGAAGATGAATGAGAAATCAGTGCTATGGCCTTGCACCAAGGAAGCCAGCAGCCACTAACGTCTAGAAGCATGGAGAGAATTTGCAACTAGAGCTACTATAGGAAGTGACTGCTGACATGTTGGTTTTGGACTTCTGGCCAAAAGAACTATTAGAAAATAAAGTTTTCCTATTTTAAGCCATTAAGTTTGTGGTAATTTGTTGTGGAAACCACAGTAAACATGAAGCTGATGATTATTAATCTAGAATATAAAAGGAATGCAAGTAACAATAACAAGATTATAATATGATACTTATGATACTTATATTCTTCCTCCAAAAACATCCTACCATCTTTTTGAACATTTTCAGAAGTTTATCCAGCAATCTAGAAGCATTGATGCTAATTCCAGTAGCTTCCAAAAGAGGACATTTAGGATTATTGCTCTGTTTTAGGTGATTTAAATTTAAAATACATTCCATTAGAACATTTTCCCCATGGAAATTATGGTTGAATAAACTAAAATTTCAGAAAATTGCAGACAAACTATTACAAAAATATCTAACACATTACCTAGTACACAAACTAGGTATTTCTTTCTTTCCATTCTCTGTCCTTGTATATTGGTTTTATTTTCCATATAGTAAACAAGCATATGCATCCTCTATAAATCACAAATAAATTTAATCTTTTATAGAAAAAGTAGTTAGAAAAAAATAAAAGCAAAAGCAAAAATGGCTACATTTTTAGCTTTGCTATTTTCTCTTCCTAACACAAAATATAAAAGAATCTGGCAGAACTATTTGTCTTCCCTTTAATAAAAAAAAAAAAAAAATGTGTGTAGTTTCAAGAGGTTTTTGTTGTTGTGGTTTAAAGTGAACTCGATCTAATCCCTCAGTTTGTTTGCCCCAGTGCTGAAGAGGCACAAAGAAGACACCTAAGCTTTCCTGCCCAGGCTTACATAGCTACACACCTGCATAACACACCCTTGGGTGAATGATTCCAGTAGGAGAACAATTAAACTCTGTGCTTGAGTTTTCTTCCCGGACCTCAATGGATCTGGAAAAGACAAAGATTTTATTTTCTTTTGAATATTGCTTGGAATGTTTTCTTGGAAGCAATGCAGATAAATTATTGTACGGTGTTTCAGAATCGTATGCATGAATAGAGGCAATATTCTTCAAATGTTTGATTTAAGCTTGAGTGGTCTTTCTGAAACTGCAAAATGTCACTTGTAATTGCTAGTGAAGAGAAATGCTAGTATGAAATAGTCCAAGCCTATAATGCAAAACCTTTTTCAAATTATTTTTGAAAAGGTTAGCAATGTTTTTATCTGCAGTGCTTCCTGATTAAACACATTTTTGGTGTGATGAGTCTGGCCTTCTCTATAGATACCTGGAAAAGGGAAAAGTCTGGTAAAATGATGTATAAAAATATTGCCGAGTTGACCTTACAAGTTAGAAACCACCAAAATAGCGTATAGATAACTGAAGTTGTAATTAGTCTTTTGTTGTTACTGTTTTGCTGAATCACACCATCAAAAGGAGTGCCAGACTTCATATATTTGCCCTCTTTCATGTGTGTGTTTATACACATCTGTAGGTAAAATAAAAATTTCATGATAAGTCACACAGAAAACAACACTGACAGGGGAATTTTATTGCAAACCCCTTCTCCCTAAACTTCAGATTTAACTTTGTCTGAACATCTGACTCATAAATGAATACTTTGTTGTCTTTAAAGACTGAGAATGGCCGAGGCAGGATGACACTAGCACATATACACAAGTATACACATATATGTACAGAAGTGTACAGAAATTCAAAAGATAATGAGAAGATAAATAAAAGTCAATATGGATAACTATAACATAAAGGGCCCCAGACCCTCAGAGGCAGAAGGTCTAAGAACCCTTAGATGTTTGGTAACTTAGGTTCTGAACTACAAGACAGGAGATACAATGCAATCATAACTGTAATCGCTAAGTCACTCTATCCCTTCTATGCCACTCCGCACCCTCTTCCCCCAAATTCATCTTTCTACTATGCCATTAATCACATCCGTACCACTATGGTCACTGGATCCCCCAGTCCATCATGAATAAATTCGCTTTCAGCCTCAAACTCCGCACAGGTGATTTTTTACATCCTGTTATCCTTTACTTCACCTTGTTTCCTAAAAAATATTTTTCTTGCAGCCATCTTTGATGGTGGCTGTTCCTTTCCTACGCCTATATGAGCCAGGAGCAGCGCCAGCACCTCCCTTTCAGATGGTAGAACACCCCTTCTTCTACACTGAAATGATACCCAGCCCACTGGACCAACAATTTATTCCTGGTTTTAACTCCTTATTTGCCTCACATTCTTCTTGATCGTGGTCCAAGTCTGGTTGTTTTGACCTCCTATCACTGGAACCTTGAAGAGCCCTCCTTTTTTTGCATTTTTTGTCAACCCTACCTGACATGTTGACACAACCAACCTTACTTTATATGCTCAAAAAACTAAGAAATCCTCCATAGAATACATAGAGCATGTTTTTTGAGTCCTTAACACTTTCATTTAACTATTTTAGCAGTTCCCTCTTCTCAAACAAGAGGTCTACCACTTTAGCATATTTCTCTAGACTTACCCAAATTTACCTCTCTTTACCAATAAGATCAATTACCTTCTAAATTACAAATTCAGTGGAAAACTTTCAGTACGTATCTCTATTGGAGTTCTACAGATAGTATATATTGGTGAATTATATACATACAGTGCTTGTCTTTGAAGTCTTCATCGGGTTTTCCTTACCAATCTTCTTCATTAGCTCACCCTTTGATTTGATTCCTTCAGAACATCTATCCTCAGATATTTTTTCTCCTCTATATTCTTCCTATAGGTGATTTCATTCACGATATGATGATAGTTCTTTCTCTTAACTCCTGTCCTGACCTTGCTTCTGGTTTCCAGACTTATTTAATGACTCAAAACATTTGTTCAGTGGAATTTCCAGAAGCACTTGAAAGTAAGTTTTTTCTTATAACTCCTACCATACTTATTTACTTAAATGAATTATATCAATAGAATTCAGTCAGAAAAGCAAAGCCCAGATCAGAAATTTCATGTATTAATGGGATGTTTGTTACGGAGAACAGTTAGGAAATTATTAGATAAAACATGAGGGCAAACAATGAGACCCTGTGAGACAACCAACTTTAGCAAGAGAAGGAAACATTACCATCCCTTAGTCTGCCAGAGCCCAGGAAACTGAGCCACTGCTGGGAATTGTTAAAACAGAAGAAGGGCTGCATGGGAACTAAAAGCACAGAGGAAACAGAGCCTTTTTCTTCAGGGACATAGACAAAAATGGTTTAAAAAAAAGCAGGGGGAAACATGTCCTCTGGTGTCTTCATTTTCTCCAGCCTCCAATCTCTCGTGTGACACTTACTAGAACCAGTGAGTAAGGGAACTTGGTATAGAATGTAGTGGTTAGCCTCTAGCTACTCAGAACAGAGCAGAGGAAAGTCAAGAAATCGATTAGAGAAGAATCATGCAAATGACCTGCAACCCACAAATGGTGAACAACTGAGGGCCTTTCTGCAAACTGTTTTAGTTTTGGAGCATCTTTGCCCAACCTTGTGACTGCTTCTACGCACTCTTCTCTGATACCACCAGAGAGACACTCTTCTGCCTGCTGTGTGTTTTCCTTCTGTCTTTAACAGTCTCCTAAAGCATGTTTGCTCAGTGTATACATTTTTGCCTACTGAATGCTTGCTGTTTCTAAATACTACTTTGGGGTTTAATAATTCCAGTAAAATCAAGAAATTTATTGAGTTTTGAAATATTTTGTCTCAAAATCACTGCACTCGAGTCTAAGATAAGAGAGTACAACTTGATGGACTCCTTATCTCACAGCTCCTGCTAGCCATATAGAGAATCTTGCTTTTTCTGTAATGCAAAAAGTGTCCACTTTTCAGTCTTTCTTTTTTCAAAGATAACTAAAAGTAAACTTAATCTCTGATCTATTCCTGATATTATATCTTCGTGAGTGAGTGAAGTGAGTGAAGTTGCTCAGTCATGTCCGACTCTTTGCGACGCCATGGACTATAGCCTACCAGGCTCCTCTGTCCATGGGATTCTCTAGGCAAGAAAACTGGAGTGGGGTGCCATTTCCTTCCCCAAGGGATCTTCCCAACCCAGGGATCAAACCCAGGTCTCCTACATCATAGTCAGATGCTTTACGGTCTGAGCCACCAGGGAAGTCAGGAATACATCTAATTCACAGTTAGCGAGGCAATGTAGTATACTAGGAAGCAGACAGACTCAAAAGTCAGACTTTGTAGGTTTAAATTCTGACTCTGTCACTAGTAACAAATTACCTTACTCAAGTTATTTAACCTCAATGTACCACAGTTCCCATATTTGAAAGCAGAATGAATAATGCTCTATTTTACAAGGTTATGGTAAGGTTTAGCAGAACCAAGATAGGCAAAAATCTTTGAAAGGCACCTGTACTTAGTACATACTATGTGAGTGACATTTTATTTTTTATTAATAATAACATTATTTTGGTCTGTAGGAAGATAAATTTAGATGGGTTATTTTTACCATAGACAAGAAAGTGCTCTTATAAAAACCCCATACTAAAAGTCTGCAATACAATAAGATCTTAAACATATAATAGCTAAATAACATGAATATACATACACATATGTGCACAAATATATGTATACATGTATCTAAAATACAGGTAACTACAAATTTAAAATAAGAGGAAGTATATTGTGTATTATATAATTAATTTACATGAATATGAAACATGGATTATTTACTTTTAAAGTCCAATTGGGATAAAAGACATACTAGAACCTACTGTAAAATTAAAAACACAAGCAGAATTCAAAAGTTAATTTGGATATATCTTCTCTATTTTACAAAGAAGAAAAATAATTTTATATTAAAATGTAAATTCACCATTATTGAATTCAGCAGGAAAAGTTTCTTAACAGTAGGTATATTTTCCTTTTCTACAGACAAAGGGCAGCTCTGGTAAGAAACAGTGAGAATGTCCTAAAACAAAATACCATGTATACATGCATTATATACAGTTTATACATGTATATATATGGTATATACATTTTAGGTATTAAATTTTACCAAGTTTTAATTCCTCCTCTCTTCAGATAAGACCATTTGATTCTCTTATTGAAGCTTTAGTTTTAAATCACCTCTTAGGCCTATTGTCACCTCATGGTAGAAAGGTCTAGATGTACTATGTTAGTATCCTTATAACATTCAATTCAGTTGCTCAGTCATGCCCGACTTTTTGCAACCCCATGGACTGCAGCATGCCAGGCCTCCCTGTCCATCACCAACCCCCGGAGTTTACTCAAACTCATGTCCATTGAGTCAGTCATGCCATCCAACCATCTCATCCTCTGTCGTCCCTTTCTCCTCCTGCCTTCAATCTTCCCAGCATCAGGGTCTTTTCAAACGACGAAGTTCTTTGCATCAGGTGACCAAAGTATTGGAGTTTCAGCTTCAACATCAGTCCTTTCAATGAATATTCGGACTGACTTCTTTAGGATGGATTGGTTGGATCTCCTTGCTGTCCAAGTGACTCTCAAGAGTCTTCTTCAACACCACAGTTCAAAATCAATTCTTCAGCGCCCGACTTTCTTCATAGTCCAATTCTCACATCCATACATGACTACTGGAAAAACCATAGTTTTGACTAGATGGACCTTTGTTGGCAAAGTAATGTCTCTGCTTTTTAATATGCTGTCTAGGTTGTTCATTGGAGAAGGCAATGGCACCCCACTCCGGTATTCCTGCCTGGAAAATCCTACGGACAGAGAGGATCCTGGAAGGCTTCAGTCCATGGTGCCGCTGAGGGTCACACACGACTGAGTGACTTCACTTTCACTTTTCACTTGCATGCATTGGAGAAGGAAACGGCAACCCACTCCAGTGTTCTTGCCTGGAGAATCTCAGGGACAGGGGAGCCTGGTGGGCTGCCATCTATGGGGTCACACAGAGTCGGACACGACTGAAGCAATTTAGCAGCAGCAGCAGCAGTAGGTTGTTTGTAGCTTTTCCTACCAGGAGCAAGCATCTTTGAATTTCATGGCTGCAATCACCATCTGCAGTGATTTTGGAGCCCAAAAACGTCTATCTCTGTTTCCATTGTTTCCCCATCTATTTGCCATGAAGTGATGGTGACTGCAACCAAGAAATTAAAAGACACTTACTCCTTGTAAGAAAAGTTATGACCAATCTAGATAACATATTTAAAAGCAGAGACATTACTTTGCCAACAAAGGTCCATCTAGTCAAGGCTATGGTTTTTCCAGTGGTCATGTATGGATGTGAGAGTTGGACTCTGAAGAAAGCTTAGTGCCAAAGAATCGATGCTTTTGAACTGTGGTGTTGAAGAAGATTCTTGAGAGTCCCTTGGACTGCAAGGAGATCCAACCAGTCCATTCTAAAGGAGATGAACCATGGGATTTCTTTGGAAGGAATGATGCTAACGCTGAAACTCCAGTACTTTGGCCACCTCATGGGAAGAGTTGACTGATTGGAAAAGACTCTGATGCTGGGAGGGATTGGGGGCAGGAGGAGAAGGGGGTGACTGAGGATGAGATGGCTGGATGGCATCACGGACTCAATGGACGTGAGTCCGAGTGAACTCCGGGAGCTGGTGATAGACAGGGAGGCCTGGCATGCTGCAATTCATGGGGTCGCAAAGAGTCGGACACGACTGAGTGACTGAACCGAACTGAACTGAACTGATGGGACCAGATGCCATAATCTTAGTTTTCTGAATGTTGAGTTTTAATCCAACTTTTTCATGCTCCACTTTCACTTTCATCAAGAGGCTCTTTAGCTCTTCTTCACGTTCTGCCCTAAGTGTGGTGTCATCTGCATATCTGAAGTTATTAATGTTTCTCCTGACAATCTTGATTTCATCTTGTGCTTCATCCAGTCCAGCGTTTCTCATGATGTACTCTGCATATACTACTTAAATAAGCAGGGGGACAATATACAGCCTTGACGTACTCCTTTTCCTATTTGGAACCAGTCTGTTGTTCCATGTCCAGTTCTAACTATTGCTTCCTGACCTGCATACAGATTTCTCGGGAGGTGGGTCAGGTGGTCTTGTATTCACATCTCTTGAAGAATTTTAAAGTTTGTTATGATCCACACAGTCTAAGGCTTTGGCATAGTCAATAAAGCAGAAATAGATGTTTTTTCTGGAACTCTCTTGTTTTTTTGATGATCCAACAGATGTTGGCAATTTGATCTCTGGTTCCTCTACCTTTTCTAAATCCACCTTGAACATCTGAAAGTTCACGGTTCAGGTACTACTGAAGCCTGGCATGGAGAATTTTGAACATTACTTTGCTAGCATGTGAAAAGAGTACAGTTGTGTGGTAGTTTGAACATTCTTTGGCATTGCCTCCCAAGTGGGCCTTGGAAGTATCACTATGATCAAAGCTAGTGGCTTATAGTCATTGGTAGTTCTCAAATCATGAGACTTATCAAGAAACTGAATTCTTTTCTTTGATTGAGTATGTGAAACATATTTTGGTAACTTTAGAAATGGCCTACCTCATTTACAACTGGAGGTCTGTCTTCATCTGATCTGTCTTGTACAGATTAAATAGTTCTCTATGACTGCAGGAAAATCCCTGAAGTCTTCTGTGTACTAACAGACTAATATTTATATTCATTTAATGATAATATTTACCCCCAAGTAACCACTCCAGTATTCTTGTCTCAAGAATTCCATGGACAGAAGAGCCTTGTGGGCTATAGTCCATGGTGTTGCAAAGAGTCAGACATGACTGAGCGACTAACACACACCCTCCATTCTTATGTTATAAGCCTATTAAGGCATTCATTTAATAATCTTACTTCCAGACTGAAATTGCACCAGGGGCTGGAGAAGGTCATCATGAGGGCAAAACTGCCAGCTGACCTGCGAGGTGGACCTGGGCAAATGGAGAACGGTTACCCCCTCCCCTTTCTTTGGAATAGATATTCCTTCCGCTGTTCCCATGCTAGGGATAGCTTCAAGGATGCAACCTTAAGAAAGCATTGGGCGACTGAGTCTATCTGGACTGTGCACATGACTGAACCCTATCAAGGCCCTTAAGATTCCACAGGGCAGATGCAGAAAGCTACTTCTCTTGTTAACATCCAAGACAAACCTCATGTGTAATTTCTCTTGTTTATTACAACTGCCATCTACCAATATAGTGATTTGTGTTTTCCTTCAGCCTCTCCTTGCCCACCTCTATGGGGTGGGGAAGAGAAGATCTGAATTTCATCTAGGGAATCCTTAAGTTTCTGGACCAGGGTTAGGCAGTAATTCTGATTCACTAGACAACTCTGCCTTGTAGAAATAGTATGGAAAAAAGGACAATTGTATATATATGGACTTACCAAAAATATTCAAATGGGTCATTTTTTCTCCTGTAAATTATCTCTCACAATAGCTTAGTGAGAAGTATGTTGGGAAGAAGTGGAACAATGGCATAAAAGAGACTTACAGTGTACAGCTAAAAATAGTTCCCCCTTTAATACTATTTTAAAAACTACAACATTCAGGCTGAGATATAAAAATTTATATATAAATAGTTTAAAATATTTCTTTGTCATTATTTGTAAAATTATATTTTTGCTTCAGTTCATTTGCTCAGGCATGTCCGACCCTTTGCGACCCCATGAATCGCAGCACGCCAGGCCTCCCTGTCCATCACCAACACCCGGATTTCACTCAGACTCAAGTCCATCGAGTCCGTGATGCCATCCAGCAATCTCGTCCTCTATCATCCCCTTTTCCTCCTGATGTCAATCCTCCCAGCATCAGCATCTTTTCCATTGAGTCAACTCTTCGCGTGAGGTGGCCAAAACACTGGAGTTTCAGCTTTAGCATCATTCCTTCCAAAGAACACCCAGGACCAATCTCCTTTAGAATAGACTGGTTGGATCTCCTTGCAGTCCAAGGGACTCTCAAGAGTCTTCTCCAGCACCACAGTTCAAAAGCATCAATTCTTCGGTGCTCAGCCTTCTTCACAGTCCAACTCTCACATCCATACAGGACCACTGGAAAGAAAATACAATTACTTAAGGACTTCTCCTCTCCTTAGAAACTATATCATGAGGTTTCTACTTTATTTTCACTGTTCTGAATCTACTTTGTTATTTAAATTCAATTTCTTGTTGAAAGTGTCCAATATTAACTTTATCTGGCTTTGAAACTTTGTGTTTACTTTTTATGGCATATGAAGAGAATGTAAAAGAAAGTAACCATGACTGAGAGCCATTGAAAATGAATATAGCATACTGAATTTTCGCTGGCACTTGTACGAATATGAGAACTTACTTGCTCAGTTTTTGGTTCTACATGAAAGTAGCTTAGAACTTAGCACTCCAGCCTAATAACGAGTGGAAAAAAAAAAAAAAAAAAAAAACAGAACAGATTGAAAAATTAATAGCTCTTCTTGGATAAGAGAGAGTAGTATCAGAGCAAGCCACTACCCCAAGATAGGAAAGACAGACGCTGCTGCTGCTGCTGCTGCTACTGCTGCTAAGTCACTTCAGTCGTGTCTGACTCTGTGCGACACCATGGACGTCAGCCCACCAGGCTCCCCCGTCCCTAGGATTCTCCAGGCAAGAATACTGGAGTGGGTTGCCATTTCCTTCTCCAATGCATGAAAGTGAAAAGTGTAACTATTTATATATAAATAGTTTAAAATATTTCTTTGTCATTATTTGTAAAATTATATTTTTGCTTCAGTTCATTTGCTCAGGCATGTCCAACTGTTTGCGACCCCATGAATCGCAGCACGCCAGGCCTCCCTGTCCATCACCAACACCCGGATTTCACTCAGACGCAAGTCTTAGCGACCCCATGGACTGCAGCCTACCAGGGTGCTCCTGTCCATGGGATTTTCCAGGCAAGAGTACTGGAGGGGTTTGCCATTGCCTTCTCTGGAAAGATAGATGATTGAATATGAAATCATGGGTTATCCTTGAAGCAGAGATATCTGTGAGGAATCTGCCTCAGAAACCAGTCACAGAGTGCGAAAATCTAAATTATAAGTAAATTGCTGGAGAGTCAGAGTGGATAACTCTGAAACATAAAGACACCAAGGGACCCAGTTATTGGAGAATGAGAAATACAATATTGTGAGATTTATGAAGAGTTTGATCAGGTTCCCACAGTAAATATTATAGAAGAATTCCCTGGGTCTTCTGGCAGAGCATGGGGAAAAGGAATCACTTTAAAAATACACTGGAGCACTCTGCTCTTCTTAATAAAGCCTGCCATCAGGGGAAATTAATTAACCAGAGCCTAACCTAATGGAGCCTGACCTGGGGAAAAGATATACTCAACTTCAGTCCACTCTAAACATTCTGATTGGGGAGAAAAAAAAATGAGAAACAGTTGTAAAGTTCACAGTCCAGATACAAAGGCTCATTAAAAGATTGATCTTACTATGTATGATCATATTAATCATACAATATGCTCCCTCTTCCCCCAACCCACTACTAAAGACACATTTATAGCAGTTCCTCTTAACTGGTCCATAATATGTGGTTATCAAGAAAAAATTACAAGGCATACCCAAAGCAAAGCATCCTCACTGTTTGAAAATACAGAGCAAACATAAGAACCAGACATTCAGGGAAGCTTAAATTGTAAGGCCTAAAACTCAAAACAATTGTGAGTAATACACAGAGTGCTCTAATGTATACAGTAAACTACATGTAAGAACAGATGGGCAACATAAGCAGAAGAGGTGAAAATTCTAAGAACCAGAGAGAAATGCTACAGATCAAAAACACTGTAACAAAAATGAAGAATGCCTTTGATGGAATGCCCACTCTTGCACTATTATTCAACACAGTTCTGGAAGTCTTACCCATGGAAATCAGAGAATAAAAAACAATAAAAGAAATCCAAATTGGAAATAAGAAATAAAACTGTCACAGTTTGCAGATGACATGATACTATATATAGAAAACCCTGAAGACGAAAATTTCTATCAGTGCACATCAATGAGACTGTTAAAGTTGCAGGATATACAATTAATACACAAAAATTTCTTGCATTCCTATGCACTAACAGCAAAAGCTCAGAAAGAGAAACCAAGGAAACAATTCCATTTACCATCATATTAAAAAGAATAATAAATGACATACTATACCAAATGAACTTAAACAGTATTCTATCCAAAACCAGAGAAATATACATTTTTTACAAGTGCACATCAAAAAGTCTCCAGGATAAATTACAAGACTCAGTAAATCTAAGAAAACTGAAATTATATCAAGCATATTTGTTGACTACAACACTGTGGCAAAAGAAATTATCTACAAGTTTAAAAAAAACTGCAAAAAACACAAATGTGTGGAAGCTAAAAAATATGCTACTAAATAACTTATGAATCACTGAAGAAATCAAAAAAGCAATCATGCTGCAAAGTCACTTCAGTCATGTCCAACTCTGTGTGACCCCATAGACGGCAGTCCACCAGTCTCCCCTGTCCCTGGGATTCTCCAGGCAAGAACACTGGAGTGGGTTGCCATTTCCTTCTCCAATTCATGAAAATGAAAAGTGAAAGTGAAGTCTCTCAGTAGTATCCGATTCTTAGCGACCCCATGGACTGCAGCCTACCAGGCTCCTCTGTCCATAGCATTTTCCAGGCAGAGTACTTGAGTGGGGTGCTATTGCCTTCTCCGAAGCAATCATATATATTACTTGAAAACAAAAACACAATGATCTAAAATCTAGGATATAGCAAAAGCAGTTCTAAGATGAAAGTTTTTAGAGATACAAATCTACCACAGGAAACAACTATCTCAAAAAAACAATCCAACCTTATCCTAAAAGAAACTAGAGAAAGACGGTTTCCCTGGTGGCTGAGAATAGTAGAGAATCTGTTTGCCAAGCAGGAGATTTGGTTCAATCCCTGGGTCGGGAAGAGCCCCTGGAGAAGGCAATGGCAATCCACTCTGTTACTCTTGCCTGGAAAATCCCACAGACGGGGAAGCCTGGTAGGCTACAGTCCATGTGGTTGCAAAGAGTCAGACAAGACTGAGAGCCTTCTCTTTCACTATTTTTTTTGGAGAAGGGAATGATTTCCTGCTTCAATATTCTTGCCTGGAGAATTCCCTGGACAAAGGAGCCTGATGGGCTACAGTCCATAGGGTCACAAAGAGTCGGACAGGATTGAGTGACTAACACTTGCACTTTCAAAGTTGGTATTAGGGGAAGAAGAATCATTAAGATCAGAGAAGAAATAAATGAAAAATATAAAAATAAATAAATTAAAAAATCAAGGAAACTATAAACTGATTATTTGAAATGATAAACAAAATTGATAAACCTTTAGTCAGACTTATCAAGAATAGGAGAGAGAAGGTCCAAATCAATAAGCTTAGAAATGGAAAATAAGTCACAACTGACATGAAGAAATACAAAGGATCATAAAAGATCACTACAGTTATACATCAACAAAATGGACAACAGAGAAGGAATGGAGAAATTCCACTCAACAATACATAATAAGGGTTATACATCATGATCAAGTGGGATTTATTCCAGGGATGCAGTGATTCAATATCCAGAAATCAATGTGATACTCTATGTTGACAAATGGAAGGATAAAAATAAGTGACATGGTTATCTTAATAATTGCAGAAAAACACTTGAAAAAATTCAATATCCATTCTTGAGAAAAACTCTCAAAGATGTTGTAGAGGGAACATATCTAAACATAATAAAGGCCATTTATGGCAAACCATAGCTAATGGCATACTCAACAAGTGAAAAGCTGAAAGACTTTCCTGTAACATCAGAAACAAAACAAGGATGCTCACTGTTACTTTTATTTAGCATAGTATTGAAAGTCCTAGCCTAAGCAATCAGAAAAGAAAAAGAAAGAGCATCCAAACTGGAAGGAAATAAGTAAAACTCTCTTTTGCAATGATAAAATACTATATATAGAAAACCCTAAAATCTCTGCCAAAAAACTATTAGAACTAATAAATGAATTCAGTAAATTTTCAGGATACAAGGTTAATATGAAAAAAAAAAAGTGCCACTTTTCTATACACTGGATCATGAACTATGAGAAAGAGAAAGCAAGGGGGAAAATCTCATTTAAAATTACATCAAAAACAATAAAATCCCTAGGAATAAACTTAATGAGGGAGGTGAAAGACCTAGACTGTGAAAACTATAGAAATTTGATGAGGAAATTGAATGTGATATAAAGAAATAGAAAGATATCCTATATTCATGGATCAGAAGAATTTATATTGTTAAAATATTTATATTACAGCAATCTACAGACAATGTAATCTTTATCAAAGTTTTTCATGATGTTTTTCACAAAACTAAAATAAACTATCCTAAAATTTGTATAGAATCACAAAGGACCTCCAAATTTCCAAGGTAATCTAGAGAAAAAAAAAGCCAAAGCTTGAAATATTATACTCCCTGACTTCAGACTAACACAGAGCTACAGTAATCAAAACACCATGGTATTGGCACAAAAATAGACAAGAGAAAAGTACAGAGAGCCCAGAAATAAACCCACACAGCTATGGTTAATTAATCAATGACAAATCAGGCAAGAATGTACAATGGAGATAGGACAGTCTCGTCAACAAATGGTGCTGGGAAAACTGGACAGCTACATGTAAGAGTGAAATTACAACACTATCTAAGAACATGTACAAAAAAATAAATAAATAAACAAAATGAATTAAAGGTCTCAGTGTAAGATAAATAGTAAAACTACTAGAATTGAACATACTACCGAAACTCTTAAATAAATAGTAGCAATATTTTATTTGCCTAACAACTAAGGAACAAGAAACAAAAGCAAAAATAGACATATGTGACCAAATTAAACTTAAAGGGTTTTGCACAGCAAATAACACCATCAACAAAATTCAAAGACAACACATTAAATGAAAGAAAGTATTTGCAAGTGATATAAATAATAAGGGCTAAATATCCAAAATATATGAACAGCTTATACAACTCAATATGGAGAAAAAAAAGAATTTAAATGTGGACAGCAGACTTAAACAGACAATTTTGCAAAGACAATATACAGATGGCCAACAGGCACAGGAAAAAATGCTCATCATTGCCAATCATCAGAAAAGCACAAATTAAAATCACAATGAGCTATCACTTCATACCTGTCAAAACGGCTATCATCAAAGCATCTACAGATAACAAATGTAGGCATGGAGGTAAAGAAAAGACAAAACCAACACAAAATCACAAAACCAGTTAATTGGAATGTAAATGGATGCAGCTACTATGGAAAACAATAATCAGAATCTTCAGAAACCTAAAAATTAAGCCATTGTATGCTCTAGCAATCTCACAGCTGGGTTTATAATCAAAAGGGAAAATAAAATTTTAATTCAAAAGGTAAATACATTCCGATTTCATAGTAGTATTGTTTGGAATAGCCAAGATATGGAGAAACGTAAGTATCCACCAACAGATGGATGGATAAATAAGATGTGCATGTGTGTGTGTGTGTGTATACTTATACACAGTGCAATACACACACACACACACAGTGGCATATTAAAAAGCTATAATTAAGAATGGAATTTTGCCATTTGCATCAATGTGAGTAGACCTAGAGTATATTATAATTAAGCAAGTAGGAGAAAGACAAATATTCTTACCACTTTTAGGTGGAATCTAAAAAATTAAATGAATGAATTTATATAATAAAACAGAAACATACAGATATGTAGAGAGCAAAATACTTGTTACTGGTGCAAAGAAGCAGAGGAAAACAATAGAATGGGAAAACTAGAGATCTCTTCAAGAAAATTAGAGATACCGAGGGAATATTTCATGCAAAGATGGGCACAAAAAAGGACAGAAATGGTATGGACCTAACAAAAGCAGAAGATATTAAGAAGAAGTGGCAAGAATACATAGAAGAACTATACAAAAAAAAGACCTTCACAGCCCAGATAATCACAATGGTATGATCACTCACCTAGAGCCAGATATCCTGGAATGTAAAGTGAAGCGGGCCTTAGGAAGCATCACTATGAACAAAGCTAGTGGAGGTGATGGAATTCTAGTTGAGCTATTTCAAATCCTGAAAGATGATGCTGTGAAAGTGCTGCACTCAATATGTCAGCTAATTTGGAAAACTCAGCAGTGGCCACAGGACTGGAAAAAGTCAGTTCTCATTCCAATCGCAAAGAAAGGCAATGCCAAAGAATGCTCAAACTACCACACAAATACACTCATCTCACAAGGTAGTAAAGTAATGCTCAAAATTCTCCAAGCCAGGCTTCAGCAATACGTGAACCGCGAACTTCCAGATGTTCAACCTAGATTTAGTAAAGGCAGAGGAACCAAAGATCAAGTTGCCAACATCTGCTGAATCATCGAAAAAGCAAGAGAGTTCCAGGAAAATATCTTTCTGTTTTATTGACTATGCCAAAGCCTTTGACGGTGTGTATCCCAATAAACTGTGGGAAGTTCTGAAAGAGATGAGAATACCAGACCACCTGACCTGCCTCTTGAGAAACCTATATGCAGGTCAGGAAGCAACAGTTAGAACTGGACATGGAACAACAGACTGGTTCCAAATAGGAAAAGGAGTATGTCAAGGCTGTATATTGTCCCCCTGCTTATTTAAGTAGTATATGCAGAGTACATCATGAGAAACGCTGGACTGGAAGAAGCACAAGCTGGAATCAAGTTTGCCGGCAGGAATATCAATAACCCTATGGCAGAAAGTGAAGAAGAACTAAAGAGCGTCTTGATGAAAGTGAAAGAGGAGAGTGAAAAAGTTGGCTTAAATCTCAACATTCAGAAAACTAAGTTCAGGGCATATGGTCCCATCACTTCATGGCAAATAGATGGGGAATCAGTGGAAACAGTGGCTGACTCTATTTTTCTGGGCTCCAAAATCACTGCCGATGATGATTGTAGCCATGAAATCAAAAGACGCTTGCTCCTTGGAAGGGTAGTTATGACCAACCTAGAGAGCATATTAAAAAGCAGAGACATTACTTTGTCAACAAAGGTCCATCTAGTCAAGGCTAGTGTTTTTCCAGTAGTCGTGTATGGATGTGAGAGTTGGACTATAAAGAAAGCTGAGTGCCGAAGAATTGATGCTTTTGAACTGTGGTGTTGGAGAAGACCCTTGAGAGTCCCTTGGACTGCAAGGAGATCCAACCAGTCCATTCTAAAGATCAGTTCTGGGTGTTCATTGGAGGGCCTGATATTAAAGTTGAAACTCCAGTACTTTGGCCACCTGATGTGAAGAGCTGACTCCTTTAAAAAAAACCCTGATGCTGGGAAAGATTGAGGGCAGGCGAAAGAGGGGACGACAGAGGTTAAGATGGTTGGATGGTATCACAAACACAATAGACATAGGTTTGGGTCTACTCCGGGAGTTGGTGATAGACAGGGAGGCCTGGCGTGCTGTGGTTCATGGGCTCACAAAGAGTTGGACACGACAGAGTGACTGAACTCAACTGATCTGAATGTGTGTATTAGAAATGAAGAAATCTGTAAAGTCAACATCCTAAGTTTTCTTCATAGAAAACCAGGAAAAGAGGAGAAAAGTAAATTCTAAGTACACAGAAGGAAAGAGAGAGAATTCAAATTACTAATATCAGAAATGAAAGAGGGCACATATATATAGATTCGCTGAACATAAAAGTACAATGAATCAATAATATAGATAAGTCTTTGCTCACAAATTTGATAATCTAGATGAAATACACTAACTCCTTCAAAGACACAGCCTGGCAAAATTTACACAGAAGAAATAGAACATAATAGGCCTACATAATTTTTTTATTAAAATTTTTTATTAAAATCAATAATCAATAACCTTCCAAAGCAGAAAACACCATGGCTATATTGATTCACCACTGAATTCAACCAAATATTTAAGGAAGAAATTCTACCAATTCTCTGCAGTCTCCTTAAGATATGACATCAGCATTATCCTAATGTCAAAATCAGACAAAGACATTACAAGGAAAGAAAATACAGACTGACATCATTCATGAACACAAATGCAAAAAGCCTCAACAAAATATTACAAACTGAGTCAAAGAAATATAAAAAGAATGACACACCGCAACCAAGTTTTATTTAACCCACATATGCAAGACTGATTCAACATCTGAATTTTTGTTACAAATGCAAAATTTCTCTAAAAAATAAAGCCTTTTAAAAAAGAAAATAAATACATGAAATAAAGGGACTGACTTAGGACCTGTGAAGCAAGAAAGCTATCAGTGACGATTGCCACAAAGGTGAAATCCATGGATTGATGCATTTGGTAGAAGTATTTTGTGAGAAGGGTATATGACGGTCCTTACCATAAGTTTTCTTGTCAGAAGTAAATGCTTCATAGTCTTACTTCCACTTGTCAATATCTTGTGCTTTTGTTCCTATGGACGCTACATTTCATGGCTCTGCAGTTGAGAAAAAAATCAAAAAAGAATATACAAAAATGAATACCCAAACACTGAACCACATCATCATGGTCTCCCACCCCAATTTAGACCCCAGATGCTATTTTTGGCTTTAACCGACAAACCTGACTTTCTATGAGGAACCAGAAATGGAACTTTCCCCAATCTTCTGGCTACCTCTTAATAGTGCCATGACGAAAAAAAGTCGGCATTAGAAAATGGTCAGTATGATACCAATCGTCACTTCAACAGCACCCCAAAAATGACTGAAACACAAATTGATAGAGTCAACATCAGCTAATTCGCTGTAAATTTCCAAAGAAATGTAGTGAAGCATGCATGGCTAGGTATTTTGTTTACTCAAGTTTGAGGGGCTTTCCTTTCCTTTGATGACAGATTCAAATGTTAAACTGTTTATATATTCATGTAATGACTTCAAATAATAGAATGATTGATGCCAGTGGTGTTCATTGTTCCTTTTTTTTTTTTTTACTTTGAATATCCTTGAACTGAACTGATCAAGAAAGTGTCCAACTTGCCCTTGACCTGTGTAAGAAGAGAAGATCCCCTGGGGGAGGGCATGGCAACCCACTCCAGTATTCTTGCCTCGGAAATCCCATGGATAGAGGACCCTGGAGGGCTACAGTCCGTGGGGTCGCAAACAGTCAGACACAACTGAAGCGACTTAGCATGCTTACTAAATTTTTGTGAGAGAGATTTGATTACAGATCCTCAGTTTATCTGCTTTCCTCTTATTTACAGAGCCATGCATTTTTTTAATGATAAAACAGAATCGGTTGTTTAGGATAATTTCCCACAAATTCTGTCAGAGCAGTTTTTGTCTTCTACAGAAGCCCTTTCTTCACAAATTCACTAAACACTTTTCATTCCAAAAAGCAAAATAAGACTTCACCTGCTATTTTTCTCCATTTTTAATTTCTAAGGATTTGTGAAATTTCATATACGTGCACCACACTTAGTAGCATATTAATATATAAAAATGTAGCTTCCTAATGTGCACTGTTATGTCACAAGTCCAATATGTGACATAGAGATTTATATGTTGTAAATAAGGAAGGAGATGCATAGAAAGTGCTACACTAGTTTTTGTATTTTCCTATTTTATACATACTTATTCTTTCCTAGTTTATAGAAACTTGAGAAGATTATCAGGAAGTAGGAGGCTATGATTGTCTTCTCTTCTTATATAAGTCAACGGCAAATTGGACACTTTCTCGATCAGTTCAGTTCAGTAGCTCAGTTGTGTCCAACTCTTTGCAACCCCGTGGACGGCAGCATGCCAGGCTTCATTTAAAACAGCACACACACCCACAAAGAACAATGAACACCACTGGCATCAATTATTCTATTATTTGAAGTCATTATATGAATATATAAACAGTTAAACATTTGAATCTGTCATCGAAGGAAAGGAAAGCCCCTCAAACTTGAGTAAACAAAATACCTAGCCATGTATCTACTTTATTGACCTCTTCTTCCCTACGAAGATTCTTAGAGACCTATACTGGAGAACATTTCTCCATAATGATGTAATAACTCACTTTTTTAAAACCTGTGGCAGCTTTTATGATAAGAATGAAATAGCTACTTAGAATTTATGTGATTAATATTTTTCTCAATTGTAGAAAAATATTTGCCTCATGTCAGACGACAGACAAACACCCCCAGTATTGTCAGGTCCTCCTCCTTCTTCAGTCTAGAAGCTCCAAATTGTCTCTTCACTCAGGAAAGTAACATTCTGGCACTTGACTTGAATTTCTATTTGCCCATCCAGATCATTTGCATGATCACAATTATGATAAACAGCATCAAATAATTCTTGTCGACTTTCTAACTTTCAGTGATGGATATGAATCTGGTAACAGTAAAAAGTATCTGTGTTTTTCCAATTGACTGCCTCAGTACTGCTGCTGCTGCTAAGTCGCGTCAGTCGTGTCCGACTCTGTGAGACCCCATAGACGGCAGCCCACCAGGCTCCCCTGTCCCTGGGATTCTCCAGGCAAGAACACTGGAGTGGGTTGCCATTTCCTTCTCCAATGCATGCAAGTGAAAGGTGAAAGTGAAGTTGCTCAGTCATGTCCCAATCTTAGCGACCCCGTGGACTGCAGCCTACCAGGCTCCTCCGTCCATGGGATTTTCCAGGCAAGAGTACTGGAGTGGGGTGCCATTGCCTTCTTTGACCTCAGTACTATTTAGAAGTTCTTTTTATGCTGAGGTTGGAAGATGTTGGGAAAGAGGAAGGAAAGGAGTTGTACATTCGTGTCTGACTCTTTGTGACCCCATGGACTGTAACCCCACAGGTTACTCTGTCCATAAGATTCTCCAGGCAAGAATACTAGAGTGGGTTGTGATTCCCTTCTCCAGGGAAACTTCCTGACCCAGGTCTTCCACATTGCAGGAAGATTCTTTAATATCTGAGCCACCATGGAAGCCCTTAGGATATTAGTTCACTTTAAACTAGATGAGTCTAGAAAGTAATCTAATAGCTAACAGGTATAAGGGGATAGCTTATGTGGTTTTAATATGCTTTTCCCTCGTGATTACTAATGCTGAGCACTTTTACATGTTTGTTTAGGCATTTGATAATAAGTCAGAATGTTTGCTTTTACTTCTTCAAATTCTCAAATATTGTAGACATTTAAAAGACTAAACAAAATTAATGCAAGCTAATTCTAAACTATCTTATGCATTTTGGACACAATTGCAAGTATTTAGACTGCTTTAATAATCCCTGAGGCAAGTTTTGAATAGGTCTCCATTCTCCTTTACTTGTTTCTGCAAATGTACACTTAACCATAATCAAATCTCTCTCACTTAAAAATGGAATTAAATTAAACTTTGAGCCCTGCAGAGTGACATTAGCAAGACACTGGGATTAGAGATTCTCCTACTTGAATCCCTCATCAGCAATGATAGCGTGACAGCCATCCATGAATAAAAGCACCTGTGTGGGAGTGTAAGGATCCTGATAAGACACTGTGAAACCCTGGTAGAGCCCATGACAGCATTGAGAAGCCAGGTCCATGCCTAGGTGGCAGGCTCACTGACGATGGTCCTCGCTACAAACCCAGAAGTAGCTTGCCCCACCCCATATAGCCTTGGTCCTGCCCTTGGTACCATTCACCAACAGGCCCAGCAGGAATCGCATCTCCCATTAGTGGGAATATAAACTGGAATAACCACTATAGGAAAGAGAAATGAGATTTCTCAAAAAAACAAAAACAAAAAAACTAAAAACAGAACTATGATATTATCCAGCATTCCCACTTCTGTATATATACTTAGTGGTGGTCCCAGATGGAACCAAAGGCCTAAGGGGCCTTTGCCTCCCTGGCTCCAGCCTATAAGCCCCATTGACAGAGACACCAGCTATAACTGTCCTACTCAGCCATTAGTTGGATGGCCAGGTGGGCCCTCCTCCCAACCAAGTGAGCAGCTGTCAACCAGCAACCTGTTACCAGCCCTGCTCTGCCACTGGCCAGTGCCACTGAAAACCCCTTCCCTTCTCTCTATTGTATATAAGAGGACCCTGAATCCTGACTGAGATGAGATGGTTCTTAGAAACACTAATCTGCCATCTATTCAGTTTGCTGGCTTTCTAATTAAAGCCATCATTCCTTGCTCCAAAACTCATCTGATTCATTTGTCTGTCCTTTGGCAAGCAGAATGAGCTTGGGCTCAGTAACATACATATATATGAAACATATATACATATATATATGTGTATGTTTTATATGTATGTGTGTGTATATATATATATATATATACACATGCACAAAGGAAATAAAATTAGCATCTCAAAAAGATATCCAGACTCTCATGTTCATTCCACCATTTTCACATTAGCTAAGACAAAGAAAAAATCTAAAGGTCTATTAATGGATGAATGGATAAAAATAAGGAACACACACAATATTATTTGGCCATAAAAAGGATACCCTGATATGTATGCCAGCAGATGAAACTGGAGAACATTATTCTAAGAGAAAGAAGCTAGACATAGAAAGACAAACACTATATGACCTCACTTATATACAGAATATTAAAAAGTTGAACTCACAGAAACAGAGGGCATAATGATGGTTGCCAGGAGCTGAAGGATGGAGGAAATGGGGAGATGTTGGCCAAAGGATCCAAATTTTCAATTATAAGTTGAATAAGTTGTGGGGGTCTAATGCAGAGCATAGTGATTATAGTCAACAAAGCTGAAATATATATACTTCAAATTTGCTAAGAGGCTAGATCTTAAAATGTTCTCATCACAAAATGAAGTAATAATTATGTGACACAGTCTTGTATAATGCTATGGTGGTAATCATATTGCAACACATAAATGTATCAGATCAACACATTGAACATCTTAAAGTTGGTGTCTAGATGATAATTCTGTATTATATACTTGAAATCTGCTAAGAATAGATCTTATGTTTTCGTGAGACACATACACACACATCATAAAACTATGTGCAGAGATGAATGTCTTAATTAACTTGATAGCGGTAGTCATTTTATAATGCATAAATATATTGAATCATCATTTTATACATTAACAATTCAAAAATCATAATTAAACTCATGTTTCCTTCCAAGTAACACCTCACTTGCCATCTCCTCACTTACTATGTTGTTGTTCAGTCACTAGTTCAGTTCAGTTCAGTCCAGTCGCTCAGTCATGTCCAACTCTTTGCGACCCCATGAATCACAGAAAGCTAGGCCTCCTGTCCATCACCAACTCCCAGAGTACACTCAAACTCATGTCCATTGGGTCGGTGATGCCATCCAGCCATCTCATCCTCTGTCGTCCCCTTCTTGTCCTGCCCCCAATTCCTCCCAGCATCAGAGTCTTTTCCAATGAGTCAGCTCTTCACATCAGGTGGCCAAAGTACTGGAGTTTCAGTTTCACCATCAGTCCTTCCAGTGAACACCCAGGACTGATCTCCTTTAGAATGGACTGGTTGGATCTCTTTGCAGTCCAAGGGACTCTCTCAAGAGTCTTCTCTAACACCACAGTTCAAAAGCATCCATTTTTCGGCGCTCAGCTTTCTTTACAGTCCAACTCTCACATCCATACACGACTCCTGGAAAAACCATAGCCTTGAATAGATGGACCTTTGTTGGCAAAGTAATATCCCTGCTTTTCAATATACTATCTAAGTTGGTCATAACTTTCCTTCCAAGGAGTTAGCGTCTTTTAATTTCATGGCTGCAATCACCAACTGCAGTGATTTTGGAGCCTCCAAAAATAAAGTCTGACACTGTTTCCACTGTTTCCCCATCTATTTCCCATGAAGTGACAGGACCACATGCCATGATCTTAGTTTTCTGAATGTTGAGCTTTTAAGCCAACTTTTTCACTCTCCTCTTTCACTTTTGTCAAGAGGCTTTTTAGTTCCTCTTCACTTTCTGCCATCAGAGTGGTGTCATCTGCATATCTGAGGTTATTGATATTTCTCCCGGCAATCTTGATTCCAGCCTGTGCTTCTTCCAGCCCAGCGTTTCTCATGATGTACTCTGCATAGAAGTTAAATAAGCAGGGTGACAATATACAGCCTTGACATACTCCTTTTCCTATTTGGAACCAGTCTGTTGTTCCATGTCCAGTTCTAACTGTTGCTTCCTGACCTGCACACAAGTTTCTCAAGAGGCAGGTCAGGTGGTCTGGTATTCCCATCTCTTTCAGAATTTTCCACAGTTTATTGTGATCCACGCAGTCAAAGGCTTTGGCATAGTCAATAAAGCAGAAATAGATATTTTTCTGGAACTCTCTTGCTTTTTTGATGATCCAGCATATGTTGGCAATTTGATCTCTGGTTCCTCTGCCTTTTCTAAAAGCAGCTTTAACATCTGGAAGTTCACGGTTGGTAAGTCATGTCCAATTCTTTACGACCCCATGAACTGCAGCAAACCAGGCTTCCTTGTCCTTCACTGTCTCCTGGAGTTTACTTACCTATGCTGCTAAGTCTCTTCAGTCGTGTCCGACTCTGTGCGACCCCATAGACGGCAGCCCACCAGGCTCCCCCATCCCTGGGATTCTCCAGGCAAGAACACTGGAGTGGGTTGCCATTTCCTTCTCCAATGCATGAAATTGAAAAGTGAAAGTGAAGTCGCTCAGTCGTATCCAACTCTTAGCGACCCCATGGACTGGAGCCCACCAGGCTCCTCCATCCATGGGATTTTCCAGGCAAGAGTACGGGAGTTGGGTGCCATTGCCTTCTCCGACTTACCTATAGGGCATATCTAATAATATAGATCAAGTTCTACTTAGGATTAGATGGCTCCTACTTGATAGTTACAGCATAAACTGTTTCTTATCACCACAGCTGCAAAAACAGCTCTGCCTGCCTTGTTCCACTCTGTAAAATGACGCCTCTCTGACCACACGCTTACTTTCAAAATACGGGAGTTAAAATTGACTCCTCCCCTTCAACCCCATTCCCTGAGCAATCAACTACATAATCCTATTTGTTACCCTGTGTAAATACCTTTTAGAAAGAAACAGTTCTTTCCATTCTCATTACCAGTGTTAAAAAGAGTCATCTGTTGTTCTCTAACTAGTTTCCTTGACTCCTGGCTTCTCCCTTCTTCCTTCACTATTCTCAACTCAGCAGGCAGATAATCCTCTTGAAAATAAGATTTAGTATTGGGATGTCATTTCTTGGGGCTTCCCAGGGGGCGCTAGTGGTAAAGAACCCACCTGCCAATACAGGAGACATAAGAGATATGGGTTCAATCCCTGGGTCAAGAAGGTTCCCTGGATTAGGAAATCGCAAACCACTCCAGTATTCTTGCCTGGAGAATCCCATGGACAGAGGAGCCTGAAGGGCTAGGGTCCATAGGGTTGCAAAGAGTCAGACATGACTGAAGTGACTTAGCACACAAACAAGGCATTTTTTAATATGTCTTCCCATTGCCCTCATGATAAAGTCTAAAATTCCATTCAAATCTTGTTAATTCCTTAGCTCTGATCTCCCTTGTTTCTAGCCATTCCCCACTGTTAATCCATGCTCCAGATGTATTAACATGTTTTCATACCCCTGCATCCTAACTCAAACTTTGTGGTTGAAACATTTCTTCTTCCCACTCCACCTAAACTGGATACCATCTAACTTTCAGTCTAATGCCAGTTGAAATAACATTACTTTCAGTTCAGTTCAGTTCAGTCGTTCAGTCGTGTCCGACTCTTTGCGACCCCATGAATCGCAGCACACCAAGCCTCCCTCTCCATCACCAACTCCCGGAGTTCACCCAGACTCACCGCCCATCTAGTCGGTGATAGGTACTCTTATATCAATATGCTTATTGTGCAACTCACTGCATTTCCCTCTTGATCATATTTGCCACACTTCACTTTAATTATATGTTTAGTGGTTTGTAGTCCCCACTAGATTGCAATGTTAGAGAAGAAAGAAATGAGAACCTCTTTTTATTTATTGCCATATCTTTAAATATTTGGTACAAACATTCAATAAATCTTTTTTGGGTACATGAGTAAATGAACAGGTGACAAAACTTTGTATTAGGAAAGATGTTCATGAATGAAAGTGGAGATTGTGTGTATATGGAGTTATAGAAAATTTTTATTACATCTTTAGATAAATTCAACACAAAACACCATATGTAAATTATCACTTGCTCTCAAAACCTAAAATAAAAGATAAGAAAATAGTAACAGAAAAAGAAGCAACAATGTAAAATAAGGTGAGGTGACTACACAATACTGGTGTTTCTAAACACATTATATTCCAAATAGGAAAAGGAATACGCCAAGGCTATATATTGTCACCCTGCTTATTTAACTTATATGCAGAGTACATCATGAGAAACGCTGGACTGGAAGAACAACAAGCTGGAATCAAGATTGCTGGGAGAAATATCAATAACCTCAGATATGCAGATGACTCCACCCTTATGGCAGAAAGTGAAGAGGAATTAAAAAGCCTCTTGATGAAAGTGAAAGAGGAGAGTGAAAAAGTTGGCTTAAAGCTCAACATTCAGAAAACGAAGATCATGGCATCTGGTTCCATCACTTCATGGGAAATAGATGGGGAATCAGTGGAAACAGTGTCAGACTTTATTTTGGGGGGCTCCAAAATCACTGCAGATGGTGATTGCAGCCATGAAATTAAGAGTTGCTTACTCCTTGGAAGAAAAGTTATGATCAACCTAGATAGGATATTCAAAAGCAGAGACATTCCTTTGCCGACTAAGGTCCGTCTAGTCAAGGCTATGGTTTTTCCAGTGGTCCTGTATGGATGCGAGAGTTGGACTGTGAAGAAGGCTGAGCACCGAAGAATTGATGCTTTTGAACTGTGGTGTTAGAGAAGACTCTTGAGAGTCCCTTGGACTGCAAGGAGATCCAACCAGTCCATTCTAAAGGAGATCAACCCTGGGATTTCTTTGGAAGGAATGATGCTCAAGCTGAAACTCCAGTACTTTGGCCACCTCATGCGATGAGTTAACTCATTGGAAAAGACTCTGATGCTGGGAGGGATTGGGGGCAGGAAGAGAAGGGGACAACAGCAATGAGATGGCTGGATGGCATCACTGACTCGATGGATGTGAGTCTGAGTGAACTTCAGGAGATGGCAATGGACAGGGAGGCCTGGCATGCTGCAATTCATGGGGTCGCAAAGTCGGACACGACTGAGTGACTGAACTGAACTGAACTGAACTAAGACTAAACATATTCTCAAATGAGAAAGAGTGAAAGAGAAAACCAAAACCATCAACCTGCTCCTCTGAACATTAATTTTTTATGGTATAAAATAAATCTTTCATTTGTTTTGTTTTTTTCCCAGTTAAAACTGGAAACCATTCCTATGATCTGGTAGAACAGATTTTAAGACTACACATGATTGTTTTAAGATCAAATATATTCTGCATTTACATGGATGCTTGTTAACTTTTCTAATTCACAACACATCTTTATTTACCCTGGAGATTCGACAAATTTGAACAGTGTGCTATGACAATAGTTTGACTAGCTTCAGTGATTATGCTTCTTTACTTATTAAATAAAAAATTAGAATTTGTAACCATTTCAGAGTCATAAAATATAGTAACAATGGGATTATAAGAAAATTGATTTTATAAAAATATCCTTTTTCAGCTTAATTTAAAAGTTTTTAGAGTTCTACTGTATATCCACGTGGGCTTCCCTTTTATCTCAGTGGTAAAGAATCCACCTGCCAATGAAGTAGACATAAGATTGAACCCTGGGTCAGGAAGATCCACTGCAGGAGGAAATGGCAACCCACTCTGGTATTCTTGCCTGGGAAATCCCAAGGAAAGAGGATCACTGGCGGATTACAGTTCCTGGGGATGCAAAAGAGTCGGACACGACTAAGCAACTAAACAACATATATCCATGCACACACATATACATATATAGTTTTTCATGGGGTTATACTTGTTTTTCATGGGGTTATACTTATGTGTAGTTGTCAGGATCAAACAGGATAGAGAAATATAATGACATATGACCAGTGTTTAGTCATTAAAGTTTTATTTGTCACAGTTTAGTTATTAAACCAGACCCACTAACAGTATTATGGAAACAAACTGTTTACCATAGAAATGAGAGTTTATACAAATATGGCAAACGTAGAACAAAAGTGTCAAAGTAGCCAGTCAGAGATACTTTGCATACTATTTGATCCTGGCTGTTATATATGAACATAATTTCATGAGAAAAATCACTAACCATAATAACCTGAAGCAATAATTTGTCTGATTGTCCAGTCCATGAAGAAGGGTTTCATATTGACATGTGAGAAATCTGATGCCTCTGAGGAAGCTGCAGTCAAATATTAGGTGGAGGTTGGTCTGTGTTACTAGTGAACAGTGCGTGGGGCCAGGGATTGGAAAGACAAGGTAGAACAAGCCTTCTGAGCACATCTGCATTTGTGTATCACCCAGTCTGCCCTTCATGACCATCTAAGAACAACAGCGTCCTCTTCACTTTTACCGTCTAAAACATTGTATATATTCCTATTTTGGCCAATTTCAACCCAGAACCATATAGAAAAGAGAACTTGAGAAAACAAAGTTCCTAGACCTAGATGAGTTATTATGAGCATTTTTGAACAAAAAAAAAAAGTACTGCTACCAAAAAAAAAAAAAGTTCAATGGAAATTGGGAGAAGAAACAGCTCTTATTCTTTATGGAACAAAATTTAATTTTAGCACACCAACATTAATCTCATCAGTGTGTTCATACGAATTTCCTTAGGGTGATTTCAAATGCCAGTACTTTTTGCATGAACTACAGATAATTCATTAACCATTTTATCTTTTTTTATTTAATAACTATTTAACTCATACAAGAAATGTTAATAAGTATTTGTGTATCAAACATGTATAGGGGATACAAGTGTAAACAAAAAGGCAGAGTTTCTTCATTTATGCAAATTAAGTGGAAAGAGAAAAATAATAAAGAAATAGAAATGTAAGTTTCTTACAGTGATGCAAAAAAGATAAGACTGCATAAGGAGTTTGAACATGAGAGGAACTAATATATCAGTTTTACAGAGTGGTGAAAGAAAAGCTCTCAGATATGACATCTCATTGGAGACCCATAGCAAAGGAGCAAGTAAGCTCTCTAGATATCCGGCAAAGGAGCACTTTTGCCAAAGAGAGGATCAAGAGTTAAAGCACCAGAGGCAGGGATATTTTTTTAACATTGTCTATGGCTCAGCTGGTAAAGATCCACCTGCAATGCAGGAGACCTGGGTTTGATTCCAGAGTTGGGAAGATCATCTGGAGAAGGGAAGGACCACCCACTCCAGTATTCTGACCTGGAGAATTCCACAGACTACACCCATGTGGTCACAAAGAGTCAGACATGACTGAGCAACTTTCACTTCACGCACTAATTTCTTTAAAACAATAATGTGGTTTGCACCTAGGAAGGAAGGTAATGGAAAGATGACAAAGCTGGAATAAGAATATGATAAACAAACACTGGAGGCAGACAGTGCTGCCTTTGGAGTCCATGTTATGAAGTATGGGATATTTGACACATGTACCTGATATAGTCAAGATTTTTATTTAAAAAGGATTAGTCTAGTCACCTTGTGGAAAATGGAAAGATTGTTTGCCAAATATAGTGGGAAACTTGGTTTGTTTGCCTGCTTAGTTGCTCAATTGCCTCCAAATCTTTGTGACCGCATAGACTGTAGTCCACCAGGCTCCTTCTTCTATGGGATTCTCCAGTCAAGAATGCTGGAGTGGGTTCCATTTTCTTCCCCAGGAGATCTTCCCAACCCGGGGATCAAACCTGTGTCTCCTGTGTTGTAGGTGGTTTCTTTACTGCTGAGCCACCAGAAAAGCCCTGAATGGATCTAAATATATCCCATAAAGGCCTGGAATCAAGCACTCTAGACTCCAGATTATTTTTAATACACCCAAAATTCAGGTTTGTAGACAGATATCAAATAATTTTCAAAATAAGATTTTAAGGCTTAATACCCCTATTAGATGACATTTTCTTTAATTAGGCAGTACATACTGCTTTATTTTTTCTCTCTAAAGAGAAAAAGTGCACAAAAAGGGAATTAGCTTAGACAGAGTACAGTATATGTCCCTTTTTATTTAAAAAAATGTATTTATAATTTTAACTAATGGAAGCTAAAAATGTTCTATCTGTTAGAGTTTGTGCCCTCTATATAAAACACCAAAACTAGCAATTCCACAAAGCATTTCTCTATCTCTTGTGAAATTTATCTTGGCACTAAATATAAGGGTTAAAAATAATAAAATAGAACCTAGCTACGATTTTTACATCTTTCGTTATTCGCCAATAGTAGTTTGATAAATATATCTTATATTTTAATTAGAACCTCCACTAGGTGCCTGGTTTTCAGGCCGCATGAAACAATTTTGACTTTTCCACTGATGTCAATTATCCAAGCTAAAATCCACCTGCTCTTCTGTGATATTTCAAATATGGTGCAACTGGTGAAAATGAAAGCAGTTGATGTTATTGTCAATTTAGGTGCCATTATACTAGGCTAATTTGTATAGATTTATTACCAGTTCTAAACTATAGCATAATTTTAATGTAATGTCTGCAGTTTTGTGGTTTATGCTTAATTGCATAGAAGTGGACCAGTAGTGTGAATTAAACAGCTGTGTTTTCTGGTTGAGATTACTATGTTAATAAAATGATGAGTTTCTAAAACACTTTGTCAGATTGTAGTAAATTAAACTAGTTTTTCAGTTTACATGATCCTTTGAAAATTTATTACTTTGAACTTTAAAAGTATGTGTCACAAGGCTCTACTTAAGCTTAAAAGAAAGCAAGCAATGCCTGCTCACATAGTTTTCCTGATGAGCCTCATCAAAAGCAACTCATTTAGAAAGCAAAGGTAGTCTTCACTAACCTCCTACCTCATTAAGGCTGAAACAGTGGCACAGGAATATATCAAGCTCCCATCCTATTATTATCTGTCTGAAAACTACAATGGTTGATATGAAATATAAGTAGAGTAAAAATTGGCAGATAGAGATAATATATCTAATCATTGTTGCATACCCTAAATTTGCTTCTTTTGTCAAGGTATAAAAAGTACTGCACAGAAAAAAATTATCCATAAAAAGATATTGAAATAATTGTTTATACTTTCCTTTGCACAAGCCAATCCTTAAAGCTCAAATTAAACTCCTAAATATATACAACCCCAACAACTCTCAGAAACACATATGACACAAACAAGGCAAAATAGGTATCAATGTAAAGTACTGAGCATATACCTTTTACTATTTGAAAAAAAAAAAAATAAATCAATGTCAACTCCCGATATGAAAAAGTATTTAAAAAGTTGACTAACTTTAATAATTTTAAATGCCCTCAAATGAAGTTCATACTTCTGAAATAGAATAAGGATAATTCTCTCTCTCTCCCCCACAGTCTCTCTTTTAAATACACACATACTTGATGCTAGTCATGACATAGCTGTCCTTTAGTTTTCTGTTTATATATATATATACACATACATATATAAAACACACACTCATATATGCATATATCTTTCCTGTGTGCCTAAAGTAACCACCTTGAATAAAACACATAAATAAAGTTAAAAGAGAAATGACCACATGGAAAAAAAATGTACTTGAAACATATATTACACCAAATACTTAATTTTCTTACTATATATTTAAAAGACTCCTAAAATTAGTAAGAAAAACACCAAAATCCTGAGTGAAAAAGTCAGAGGAGAACAGATGGATACCAGAAAAGGAAAAAGCAAAACATGTCTTAAATATATGAAAAGCAACGATCTCCTGGAGTAGGAAATGGCAACCCGCTCATGTTCTTGTCTGGAAAATTCCATATACAGAAGAGCCTGGTGGACTACAGTGCATGGAGTCACAAAGAGTCAAACAGGCCTAAGTGACTGAGCATGTCAGGCCTAGAAATGGAGCTTTCTCTCCCCCCACTGCCCCAAATCTCCCCTTGGTAGATAGGGTTTTAAAGTTCTTCCTGGTTCTCCTCTCCTCCAATATGAGGCTTTAATAAAATCTATTTTTATCTAGCAAATACACACCACTTAACCAGTCAATTCGTTCTGTCCTATAGTTTCAAGCTCCACCTTGGATTCCAAACATCTTTCTCATAGTGCATACCATTTCTCAGAGAGAACTCTAGGCTAACCTTGCAGGCCTTAATATCCTATAACACAAAAATGTCAGATCTTTAGTATTACAGAGTACTGGAGGAACACATTTTCACTCTTCTGGAAATGGGCAACTCTGGATCTTGCTGTGTCCTAACAGACTCTTTCACCTAGGGATACAAAATAGAAGAGACCTACAAAGCTGGGAAAGGAACTCTGTAGATAAGTAAATCTTCCCTGTTTGCCCTCCTTCTTTTCTTGCTGCCTGGAGGGCACCATATTCAGATCTACTCCTTAGGAGAGGGGCTCTGTGGGAGTCCTGACCAGTCCCAGGGCTGGAGAACAATGAACTTGGGCTCCATCAGACTCCCTGCAGCTCGGCTCGCTCATACTACCAAAGCAGCACTTCCCACTGGAATTTGCTAGAGCCCTTGGTCTCCTCTGGTTCTGGAAAAATTTGACTCTACTCACTCAAAGAACCAAATACACTCAAGTTTCTCTCAAAAGTAGGCAGATATCATTTTAAAATCAAAAGTATATATAAAATAGATCACCAACAAGGACCTCCTCTATAGCACAGGGAAATATACTCAACATTTAGTAGTAACCCATAAGAGAGGAGAATCTGAAGAAGAATGTACATGTGTGTGCATGTATAACTGAATCATTGTGCTTTACACCTGAAACACGATATTGTACATCAACTATACTTCAATTAAAAAAGCATGTCTCATTGCAGTCTACAATATTGCTGTGATTGCACTTTGCTCCTAAATTCTCACCCTCACTTGTTTATCATATACAATGAAAATTTCTATAAGAATTGTCCCACCTGAGCAGTTTTAATACTATTTCATAGCCAATACATTTCTCATAAATGTAGAAATTATCATGTACTTTTGCTGAGTTCAATTTTTTAAAGCAATTTTTTTTCTTGTCAATTTGTCAAAACAGACTATTAGTGTTAACCAAGTCAAATCAAATTTAAATTAATTTAGACAGCTTAACACAGGAATATATTCATATGCAAAGCACACAATAGTCAAATCAGATAGAGAAGTTAACATAAGAAGTTTTGCAGAAAGAAAATCACATCAAGTGCAACTGAACCTAATTGACTGATTTTAAGTCACTTTTATTTCAAAGTTAGATTTAATCTTCCAAAAATAGCTTTATTTCAACATAAAAATCAGAGCGCTTTGAGTCTTTTTTTCTCCCTTTTTCATCTTGTTTTTTTAATCCACTAGGTGGGTAAATTTCTGTCTGGCAAGATTTCATTATTTTCTGCTTTGATTAGGAATCATTGTAATTTGTAGTACTTTCTTTACCTCCTTTGAAAGGACTTCAATTTTGTTGGTTTAATAGATATGCTAATATCTGTTACAGGAATAATACTGGAGGATTATAATTATCTAAGGGGATTAGAGCAGGTTCCAGTGTGGAGAAGATATTTTGTTTTTCTTCCCATCATATATTGTCAATTTCTAAAGGGAGAGGCTGCCTAGAATTTTTTAATAATTCTTATAGAGTCAATAGCAGTCATTTTTATTATATTTAATAATATGAACAATTTTTGTTGAATGGCTAGTGTGTAACGAATGCTAAGTGCCCCACTGAAGTCATGTCAAAGTGTCTCTCTAATGCTAACACCAAAAATCTAAACAATTACAGCCAAGGACTAACTATTCTGATGATTCGTGTGGGGTAGTTTGAATGGGACTTGAAATCTGTATTTGATAAATTGCTAAATGAAGTTTGAGAAATTGATGTCTAAGGCATCAATTCATTATGAATTCATTAAGGTAATGTATATACAGGGCCCAAAGAAATGTGAATAATTATATCTGTTCTGTCTATAATATTCATAATTCATTTTTATTAACATCTTTGTTCAGTTCCCATGACTTTCTTCTGCACAAATTCTACCCATTTTCCTTTTTTGTTTCTTATTTCATATTGATTTGCTGATATTACTTATATACATATATGTGAAAGTCTATGCATATAATGGTTACAAGTGAGAATTTGGACTTTTAAACCACTACCTGCATTTGAATCTCGGCTCTGCCATGCATAATCACTGTGACCCTGGGAAAATTCTTTAACATGTCAATGGTTCAGTTTCTTCATCCATAAAATAAGATAAATAACGGTATCAATCACGCAGGGGAAATGTGATGGTAAAAATCATCAGTATATGCAAAATGCATAGAAAGAAATTTGCACATAGTAAACTGCTTATAAGTGATTGGTATTATGTTATTAGATAATAGGCACTAATTTTAGTAGTGCGCAGAGGTGCAAAGTCTCTTCAGTCATGTTTGACTCTGTGACCCCATGGACTGTAGCCCACCAGACTCCTCTGTCCATGGAATTCTCCAGGCAAGAATACTGGAGTGGGTTGCCACCCTCTCCTCCAGGAATCTTCCTGACCAGGGATCAAAGTCAGGTATCCTGTGTCTCCTGCATTGCAGGTGGATTCTTTACTGCTGAGCCACCAGGGACGCCCAATTTTAGTGTCAGTCTACCACAAATTGCTGTCTAAAAAAGCTATCAAACACCTTTTCTATATTTCAATAGCTCCCTGAATTGTGACTCTTGCTTTCCCAAATTGAAACCCTATGCTTCTAATCACTTTTCTGCTAGCTTGCAGACATGTGACAGGTTCTCCCAATCTGATGCACCCCTGTGAGTCTCTGATTCATATGTAAGTCACATCAGAAAACCAGCCAAATATATGGCATCCAACGTGAAGGAGCACACAGAAGCAAGGGCAGTGAGTTTATGAGGCTGACAATAATGGAGACCTTTTGTTCTTTAGAGGTACACCTAAAGGCATTTGGAATGGTCCAGAGTTTGGTCCAGAGAATGGTCCAAGCTGTAAGGTCTGAGGTTCTTGTGAGGTTGTTGCTTAGTCAGCCAGTCATGTCCAACTCTTTGCAACCCCTTGGGCTGTACAGCCTACCAGGCTCATCTGTCCAAGGGATTTCCCAGGTAAGAATACTGAAATGGGTTGTCATTTCCTTCTCCAGGGAATCTTCCTGACCCAGGGATCAAACCTCCCGTCTCCTGCATTGGCATGCAGCTTCTTTACCACTGAGTCACCAGGGAGGCCCTTTTGTGAGGTAGTTAAAAACAAACAAAAAATCATGTCAGTGCATTGCATGCCTGTGTACTAAATGAGTCCATGACAGGATCGAGTATCCTTAGGAACAGAAACATTGTGAAAGTGATGAAGGGACGAGCATAAAATCAGAACCGGAATTTAAAAATAAAGCTTTTCTGAGTAACTAAACAAGCTCAAAACTAACACAATACGTTAAATGACTATGGCAGCCCTTTCTTAGTTGTGAATGAAGTATTAGGCGGTCAGAGCCTTAGTCGCTCAACCACTTAGTCCTGTGCTATGGTCTGGGAATTGTTCCTTGAATCTTATAAGTATTACTTGATAAATACTTCCTGCTTAAATCTATGAGAGTGGAGTCTATTGAGTTAAGAGTAGGGAGGGTTACCAATATAGTAATTGCCTTCAGAGGAAATTTCAGGCATTCAGCATTCACAAAAAGGGTCATTGAAGACCCATTTGAAATGGGTCATTTCATTGAGTGAGTCTGTAGTCAGTAAGGAGAGAATGGATTAGTATTAGAGGATGAATGGGCTTCCCAGGTGGCACTAGCAGTAAGGAAGCTACTTGCCAATGCAGGGGATCTAAGATATGCAGGTTCAGTCCCTGGGTCAGGAAGATGCCCTGGAAGAGGGCATGGCAACCAACTCTGGTATTCTTGCCTGGTGGTCTGCAGTCGTAAGGTTGCAAAGAGTTGGGCACAACTGAAGTGACTTAGCACGTGGCACATCGAGGAGGAATGCTGGGATTCCACAGCACATAATGACAAAACACTGACTTGATCACTCAGAATGAAGTGTGTTAATCTTTTGAGGATTTGGTGTTTACTACTTACACCATTTTAATGGGTATGAAAAACACTAGGGCTCTTTTGTACATAGATTGCTTCTAGCAGTCCTGGAGAGCTTAAAAAATAATTTAACAGCTCAAAGTTCCAAATTATTACTTTGGCCATTATCAGATAAATAAGATTCTTAAGAGATGCTTAAAACATTTTGTTTTGTTTTGTTTTGTGTTTTAATTTTGTCATTTAACAACAGGGCTTTCACAACACAGAACCTACTATTGTCAGTACTGAGTTTTAGGTAGAATCCACAACTGCTTTATGCCTCTTTCCTTAACCATTTATTCATTCAACAGATATCTCTAGCCAACCATATGAAAAGCACTAATACAGATAAATCACATAAATTAAAGAAATAGGTGAGTTGCCTACCTTCATGCCTCAGAAAATAGATAAGAGGACAGGTATTAATAATAAAAATGACTCTGTCTAGAGAAACCAGGATGATGGGGTAAAGTTTTATGGAAAATGATCAGAGAATGCCCTGTGATAGTATTGCATACTCTGCAAAGCAGACACCAAGATGAGATTAGATGAGCAAGAGATTTATTAAGGAAAATATCTGAGAAGAGATTAAGAAGCAGAGCCAAGAAGGTAGAGAGTGCTTTCAAATTACCTATGAAAGAGAGGGCCAAGGAAGAATATTTGATTTTTTGGAATCTTAGGTTACAGCAAGTTTTTTTCTTTTTTTTTTTTTTTTTGTTCAAGTATGCTGAGCAGACATCTTTTCTAGACAAAGTCAGCTATATAAGGAGTTTCTCATTCTGCTGGAAGGCCCAGCAGAGAGAATCCCAAATTCCCAGACCCTCAAACTCCACCAAAGTCTCCTCCTCTGGCAGAAACAGCTTCTCCCATTGCCCAGGGAGTCTCTTTCTGGCTTGACTAAAAGTTTTGAATACTCTCACGTTAGGAAGTGACAAAGAGAAGGTACCTGTTCCCTGGTTGCTCAGATGGTAAAGAATCTGCCTGCAATGCAGGAGAACTGAGTTCGATCCCTGGGTCAGGAAGATCCTCTACATAAGGGAATGGCTACCCACTCCAGTATTCTTGCCTGGAGAATGCCATGGACCTAGGATCCTGACAGGCCAGTCCATGGGGTCACAAAGCGTCAGACATGACTGAATGACTACACTTTCACTTTCCAGTTCAAGGAATTGGGTTGACTGGGGAGATAATTCCAGGAAGCTGGATGGTAGAGCTGGAAGAGTAAGACAGAGAGGAAAGCAAGCTTATTAAGGGCAGATCGCTGAACTTATTACCATAGGCAACATGGGGTCTGTCCAGCAGGAACTTTAAGTCATGTATAGGATGCTTCCTAGAGTTGCCCATTTGAAGAAAAGGAGGCTAAGGAATTTATATAGTCTTCCATTATTTATTGGTTGAGTAAGGATGGGTAAGAATAGTAGAAGGTGAAGTAAGAGATATTTAAAAGACTGAGGAGATCACAAAGGGCCTCACAGGTCATTGAAAGGACTTTGACTTTTATTCTAAATGAAATGAACAGAAACTGCAGGATTTCACCAAGAGATGAGTGATAATATTTAAAAGGTGTCATCCAAAGCTGCTTTATCATTCTTCTGGTTCAGTGAAACCAGTTTTCATACATTTTTCTTTTCAAGATTTTCATCAACTACTGAATGTCCAGTGATTTTTCTGTCTTTCAATGTTAAAAAAAGAATGAACAACTATAGTTCCTAACCATACTTATTTTTCTAAACGAAAATATAGTATCCAACTCTTTGTGACCCCATGGACTGGATCTAGTCATCTGCCTGGAATTGGTTCCCAGTTTACAACTGATTCTCTACTATATCATAAGAATATCTGTTTTGTTGTTCCCCATAGTTGGCTCTTAACACCATGTACATGGAAACAATGGAAACAGTGACAGACTATTTTCTCGGGCTCCAAAATCACTGTGGGTGGTGACTGCAGTTATGAAATTAAAAGATACTTTCTCCTTGGAAGAAAAGCTATGATGAACCTCAACAGCTTATTATAAAGCAGAGACATTACATTTGCCAGCAAACGTCCATATAGTGAAGGCTGTGTTTTTCCCAATAGTCATGTAGGAATGTGAGAACTGGGCCATAAAGAAGGGTAAGGGTCACAGAACTGATGCTTTCAAACTGTGGTGTTGAAGAAGTCTCTTCAGAGTGCCATGAACTACAAGGAGATCAAATCAGCCAAGCCTAAAGAAAATCAATCCTGAATACCCATTGGAAGGAGTGATGGTGAAGCTCCAATACTTTGGCCACCTGCTGTGAAGCGCCAAGTCAATTGAAATGACCCTGATGCTGGGAAAGATTGAAGGCAGGAGGAGAAGGGCATGACAGAGGATGGTTGGATGGCATCACTAACTCAGTGGCATGAGTTTGAGCAAACTCCAGGATATGGTGAAGGACAGGGAAGCCTGGTGTGCTGCAGTCTCTGATACCACAAAGAGTTGGACATGACTGAGTGACTGAACAACAATGCCACATACATTCTCTTGGCTACATCCTTTGAGAAATTCTACCTTTTCTATATGAAAAACTGAGATTAATCAGCCTGTTTTCCCTCCCTAGAAAATAAAAGACCCAAGGGCCGTTAAGTAACTTTCTTAGTCCCTTTATTTTAAGCTGGGGTCCTTTTAACTTACATAACTCGCTTTAAAAGTTTTTGTAGGCTATCTATGTGTCAGGTAACAGACCACGGTACTTGAAAAAAAAAAAATCCCTATTTGTTTTCCAGATAGATTTTTCTCTGTTTTTAATAGAGCCAGGTACTTAAATCTTTAGAGGTCTTAACAAAGAGTCTAAAAATCAACACCTTAGATTTGATCTGATGCCCATGACTCTGCTTTGATCATCATGACCCTGATGTCAAGTTTCATTGGCAATGCTTTGGGTTTCATATTCCAGTTTTTAAAATTTATCTTAAAGAATCTGTCCTTTAGCTGAAGACAAACAGTTGTACTTCCCAGCTGATCACATTCTGGCCCATTTACATTCCCTCTAAATTCTTCTTGCAAACTGCATCATTCTTCTTTTAGCTCATCTGTCTCTTCCTGGAACCTATTTATTTCAGGCAGTTGAAAGAAAGCAATAGACATTTTAAATCTTCTGCTTAGAAATAATACTGTGGGACATCCCCGGTGGTATAGTGGGTAAAAATCCGTCTGCCAATGCAGGGGACATGAGTTCAGTCCTTGGTCCAAGAAGATGCCACCTGCCACAGAGCAACTAAGCCTGTTCATCACAACCACTGAGCCTGAGGGCCCAGAGTCTGCGGCCCAGAAAAAGAGAAGCAATGAGAAGACCAAGTCCCACAACAAAGAGTACCCCCTCCTCTCCGTATCTAGAGAAAGCCTGCACACAGGGACAAAGGCCCAGCATAGCCAAAAAAGAAATAAATAATTTTTAAAAAATAATATAACCAATGACCATTAGTCCACTTCTGTCCCATGTATTGTAGCTGACACTTTTGCCCTTTTTCAAATCATGTCATTTAATTGACACCTTTCAGTATACACAAAATTTGCTTAATATTTTTTTCCAGGCTTTACTAACAGCACACTTTTATACTAACTATGGAAGTTTGACTAACATGATCACACATTATAGGTGGGAATTAAGACAATGTTAGCTAAAGGGTCAGGAGCACTGAATGCACCAGTGCATGCATTGGACCTTTACTCCCACCATAGTTTGTCCTGAGGTCAACCAATGGGAATGGAACACAGTCCTGCCCATCAGCAGAAAATTGAATTAAAGATTTACTGAGCATGGCCCCACCCATCAGAAGGAGACTCAGTTTCCCCTCAGTCAGTCTCTCCCATCAGGAAGCTTCCATAAGCCTCTTATCCTTCTCCATCAGAGGGTGGACAAAATGAAAACCACAATCAGAAAACTAACCAAACTGATCACAAGGACCACAGCCTTGTCTGACTCAATGAACTAGGAGCCATGCCATGTAGGGCCACCCAAGAAATGATGGGTCATGGCTGAAAGTGAAGTGAAGTCACTCAGTCATGTCTGACTCTTTGCAGCCCCATGCACTATAGCCCACCAGCCTCCTCCATCCATGCAATATTCCAGGCAAAAGTACTGGAGTGGGTTGCCATTTCCTTCTCCAGGGTTCTTCCTGACCCAGGGATCAAACCCGGATCTCCCTCATCGCAGGCAGAAGCTTTACTGTCTCAGCCACCAGTGAAGCCCATAGTCATGGCGGAGAATTCTGACAAAACGTGGTCCACTGGGGAAGAGAATGGTAAACCACTTCAGTATTCTTGTCTTGAGAACCTCGTGAACAGTATGAAAAGTCAAAAATGTATGACACTAAAAGATGAACTCCCCAGGTCAGTAGGTGAGCAATATGCTACTGGAGAAGAGTGGAGAAATAACTCCAGAAAGAATGAAGAGATGGAGCCAAAGCAAAAACAGCACCAAGCAGTGGATGTGATGGGTTATGGAAGGAAAGTCCAATGCTCTAAAGAGCAATATTGCATAGGAATCTGGAATGTTAGGTCCATGAATCAAGGTGAATTGGAAGTGGTAAAATAGGAGATGGCAAGAGTGAACAGTGACATTCTAGGAATCAGTGAACTAAAATTGACTAGAATGGGTGAATTTAGCTCAGATGACCTTTATATTTACTACTGTGGGCAAGGATCCCTTAGAAGAAATGGAGTAGCCATCACAGTCAACAAAAGAGTCTGAAATGCAGTACTTGCATGCAATCTCAAAAAGCCAGAATGATCTCTGTTCTTTTCCAGGGAAAATCATTCAATATCACGGTAATCCAAGCCTATGCCCTGACAAGTAATGCTGAAGAAGCTGAAGTTTAACGGTTCTATGAAAACCTACAAAAACTTCTAGAACTAACACCCAGAAAAGATATCATTTTAATTATAGAGGACTGGAATGCAAAAGTAGGAAGTCAAAAGCTATCTGAACAGGCAAATTTGTCCTTGGAATACGGAATGAAGCAGGTCAAAGGCTAACAGGGTTTTGCCAAGAGAACACACTGGTCAGAGCAAACATCCTCCTCCAGCAACACAGGAGAAGACTCCACACATGGACATCACCAGATGGTCAACACCGAAATCAGATTGATTATATTCTTTGCAGCCAAAGATGGAGAAGCTCTATACAGTCAGCAAAAACAAGACTGGGAGCTGACTGTGGCTCAGATCATGAACTCCTTATTGCCAAAATCAGACTTAAATTGAAGAGAGTAGGGAAAACCACTAGCCCATTCAGGTATGACCTAAATCAAATCCCTTATGATTATATAGTTGAAGTGAGAAATAGATTCAAGGGATTAGATCTAACAGACAGAATGCCTGAAGAGCTATGAATGGAGGTGTGTGACATCATACAGGAGGCAGGGATCAACACCATCCCAAGGAAAAGAAATGCAAAAAGGCAAAATGGTTGTCTGAGGAGGCCTTGCAAATAGATGAGAAGAGAAGTGAAAGGCAAATGAGAAAAGGAAAGATATGCCCATCTGAATGCAGAGTACAAAGAATAACAAGAAAGCCTTCATCAGTGATCAATGCAAAGAAATAGAGGAAAATAATAGAATGGGAAGACTAGAGATGTCTTCAAGAAAATTAGGATACCAAGGGAACATTTCATGCAAAGATGACCACAATAAAGGACAGAAATGATATGGACCTAACAGAAATAGAAGATTTAAGAAGAGGTGGAAAGAATACACAGAAGAACTATACAAAAAAGATTTTCATGACCCAGATATCCATGATGGTGTGATCACTCATCTAGAGCCAGACATCCTAGAATGCAAAGTCAAGTGGGCTTAGGAAGCATCACTATGAGCAAAGCTAGTGGAGGAGATGGAATTCCAGTTGAGCTGTTTCAAAACCTGGAAGATGACCCTGTGAAAGTGCTGCACTCAATATGTCAACAAATTTGGAAAACTCAGCAGTGGCCACAGGACTGGAAAACATCCATTTTCATTCCAATCCCAAAGAAATGCAATACCAACGAATGTTCAAACTACCACACAATTGCACTCATCTCACATGCTAGTAAAATGCTTAAAATTCTCCAAGCCAGGCTTCACCAATATGTGAACCATGAACTTCCAGATTTTCAAACTGAATTTTAAAAAGGCAGAGGAACCAGAGATCAAATTGCCAACTTCCCCTGGATTATAAAAAAAAAAGCAAGAGAATTCCAGAAAAAACATCTACTTTTGCTTAATTGACTATGCCAAAGCCTTTGGCAGTGCTGATCACAACAAACTGTGGAAAATTCTTCAAGAGAAGGGAATACCAGACCACCTGACCTGCCCCCTGACAAATCTGTATACAGGTCAGGAAGCAACAGTTAGAACTGGACATGGAACAACAGACTGATTCCAAAAAAGGAAAGTAGTATGTCAAAGCTGTATATTGTCACCCTGATTATTTAACTTATATGCAGAGTACATCTTGCGAAATGCTAGGCTGGATGAACCACAAACTGGATTCACAATTGCCGGGAGAAATATCAATAACCTCATATATGCAGATGTCACCATCCTTATGGCGGAAAGCAAAGAAGAATTAAAGAGCCTCTTGATGAAAGTGAAAGAGGAGAGTGAAAAAGTTGTCTTAAAACTCAACCTTCAGAAAACTAAGATCAGGGGATCCCATCCCATCACTTCATTACAAGTAGATGGGGAAACAGTGGTAAGAGTGACAGACATTCTTTATTTTGAGGGGCTCCAAAATCACTGAGGATGGTGACTGCAGCCATGAAATCAAAAGACGCTTGCTCCTGTAAAAAAGCTATGACCTACCTAGACAGCATATTAAAAAGCAGAGACATTACTTTGCCAACAAATGTCCATGTAGTCAAAGCTGTGGTTTTTCCAATAGTCGTGTATGGATGTGAGAGTTGGACTATAAAGTAAGCTGAGCACTGAAGAATTGATGCTCTTGAACTGTGTTTGGAGAAGACTCTTGAGAGTCTCTTGGACTGCAAGGAGATCCAACCAGTGCATCCTAAAGGAAATCAGTCCTGAATATTCATTGGAAGGACTGATGCTGAAGCTGAAACTCCAATACTTTGGCCACCTGATGTGAAGAACTGACTCATTGGAAAAGATCCTGGTGCTAGGAAAGATTGAAGGAAGGAGGAGAACTGGACAACAGAGGATAGATGGTTGAATGGCATCGCCAATGCAATGGACATGAGTTTGAGTAGGCTCTGGGAATCTTGATGGACAGGGAAGCCTGATGTGCTACAGTCCATGGGGTTGCAAAGAATCAGACATGACTGAGCAACTTAACTGAACTGAACAGCAAGTATATTTGCTTCAGGTATTGACATATCTATTCCTATCATTATCATCGAAATTCATACAACAGTATATATTTTCAGGAAGTACCTTATACACTTTATCTCATTAAATATCCCAGAAACATTATAAAGTGATTTTTAAGAATATATTTTATGGTAGAGAAACTAGGAGGTTTAGAAAGTTTATGTAACAAGCTTATGTTCACTCCAAAGCTTCTCAAATTGTGTATAAGGTAATCTTCAATATCCAATAAATAGCCAGTTGACAAATTCAAATGAAAATACAAAATAAGAAAATTTGGTTTTCTTCCATGCATTTCCTCAGATCCCCTTGATAATCTCAATTCCTTTGTGTAAGAAAGGAATCAGTTCAATGGTAACTAAAAGTTATAGTCTCTAAAAGTACTAAATGGTCATGATTTGCAATTGTTTTTTACTAGAAGTGTTTAGGAAAGAATCTCAGCTGATGTGATATGCACTGTGGTAGTTTTATCCTTGTCAGGAGATAACTGAAATTGACAAATCTTCCCTCTTCTCTCTCTCATCCACATGGAATAACCAGTGGCAGAAAGCGTCAGAATGCAACACGCTGCTTTTGAAACCTTGTATACCACAGTCTCAAAATTAATAGAAAGGATCTTTATCAAGTCTGAAAGGGACAGAGGAGAGAGTCCAGGAGAGTAAAAAAGCTAACAGCATCTTTAATAATTTTCCATTGCTTCTTCATTCAGTTCCACAAGTCTCCTGTTTTGGGAATACTCTTGTTTCTAAGTACCAATTTCTGTATCAGTTAGCTAGTGCTATGTAACAAACTACAGTCATCCCTTGGTATGGGGTGGGTGAGGGGTGGCAGGGATTTGTTACCCTGTATACTAAAATCTGCATATGCTGAGGCCCCCTCTGTAAATGGCATAGTACAGTTGGACCTCCACATTTAGAATGTGGGGGGCTGGCTGTACTTTACCTGATGCACTAAAACAGTGACTCCATCTGCTGGGCAGTTCTTCTGGTTCACTTGCGCCTGCAATTTGCTACCAGGACAGCAGAGGGGCAAGGTTATATACGGCTGGAGAGGTGGAGACTACTTGTATCTGCTAGAGGAATTGCTCATTCTCTATCAGGCTACTCAGGGTGTTTTGCACAGTGCTGGGAGACTTTCAAGAGTCACAAAGTAATAAGCACCAACTTATAAGCATTTTCAAATCTTTGTTTATGATCTGCTTATTAATGTCTGGTTGGCCAAAGAAAACCAAGACAGAGTCAAGGGCAGAAATTCTGTCTCTTGATGGGAAGGCAAGAATTTGCAGCCAATTTTGTTGTCTAGCACAGGTTATATCACTCTCTGTACATCAAAATATATAATTATATATATATGTATATATATATATATATATATAGCATATAAATAAAATTTAAAAGGGCAATATGTTTCTAACATCAATGCATATGTATTAAAGACATCCCTTATTGAAGTAATCATTATATATTTTATATAGTTTATTAGCTTGAATTTAAACTTTGCATTAATTAATTTATCATCATTCATTCTTTCATATACTATTCAAAGAGCTAATTTCACAAGCAGACCACAAAGGATTAGTACACTAAAGGATTTGTAAAACTCAAGATATTTTCCCTAATGTTGTCCCACTTTCACCTTCAACATACACACTGGATGCCACTGAGTTCAAAGTTTCCCTCCTACAGGTAAATTCAAGAAAGAAGAAAATAAAATTATGTTTTTCTCCCCCTAAAAACTTGTTTGAAAGTAAATACTTCCATACAATTGTGCTCATCTCACATGCTAGCAAGGTAATGCTCAAAATCCTTCAAGTTAGGCTTCAAAAGTACATGAACTGTGAACTTCCAGATGTACAACCTGAATTTCAAAAAGGCAGAAGAATCAGAGATCAAATTGCCAACAAATACTGGATCATAGAATAAGCAAGAGAATTCCAGAAAAACATGTACTTCTGCTTCATTGACTATCTTATAGCCTTTGACTATGAGGATCACAACAAACTGTGGAAAATTCTTACAGAGATAGGAATACCAGACCACTTTACCTGCCTCCTGAGAAACCTGTATGCAGGTCCAGAAGCAACAGTTAGAATGGGACATGAAGCAACAGACTGGTTCCAAATTCGGAAACAAGTACATCCAGGCTATGTGTTTTCACCCTGTCTATTTAGCTTGCATGCAGAGTAAATCATATGAAATGCAAAGCTGGATGAATCATAAGCTGGAATCAAAATTGCTGGGGGAAATATCAAGCACAGGTATGCAGATGATACCACTCTAATGGCAGAAAGCAAAGAGAAACTAAAGAATCTCTTGATGAAAATGAAAGAGAAGAGTGAAAAAGTTGGCTTGAAATTCAACATTCAAAAAACTAAGCTCATGGCATCCAGCCTCATTCATGTCAAATAGATGAGGGAAAAAATGGAAACAGTAGCATATTTTATTTTCTTGGGATCCAAACTCAGTATGGATGGTGACTGCTGTCATGATATTTAAAAAAAAAAAAAAAAAAAATGCTTGCTCCTTGGAAGAAAAACCATGATAAACCCAGACAGCATATTAAAAAGCAGAGACATCACTTGGTCAACAAAGGTCAGTATAGTCAAAGCTATGGTTTTTCAGTAGTCATGTATGGATGTGAGATTTGTACCATAAAGAAGGCTGAGTGCCAAAGAATTGATGCTTTTGAATTATGGTGCTGGAAAAGACTCTTGAGAGTTCTGCGGAAAACAAAGAGATCATCCAGTCAGTCCTAAAGGAAATAAACCCTGAATATTCATTAGAAGGACCAATGCTGAAGCTGAAGCTCCAATACTTTGGCCATCTGATGCAAAGAGCCAACTAACTGGAGAAAACACTGCTTGGAAAGATTGAAGGAAGGAGGAGAAGGAGGCGACATATGATAAGATGGTAGAAGGCATAATTGATTCAATAGACTTGAGTTTGAGCAAACTCTGGGAGATAGTGAAGGACAATGAAGCTTGCGTACTGCTATCCATGGGGTTGCAAGGAGCTGGACCTAACTTAGAGACTGAACAATGAAGAGTTGCTTGTTTTTGGTAATGTTTTCAGAAAAACTAAATTTACCAAAAAAAAAAAAAAAAATAGTATGGAGATAATTTACCCAGTGTTACAGAAATATATGGATATATGTTTTCAATATTGAATGAAGAATTTTTAATATTGTAGACAAAGTTTTATTTAGTGTATAATTAATATTACAATTAATATCCCTTATGACTATACAGTGGAAGTGAGAAATAGATTTAAGGGACTAGATCTGATAGACAGAGTGCCTGATGAACTATGGTCTGACGTTCGTGACATTGTACAGAAGACAGGGATCAAGACCATCCCCAAGAAAAAGAAATTCAAAAATGCAAAATGGCTGCCTGAGGAGGTCTTACAAATAGCTGTGAAAAGAAGGGAAGCAAAAAGCAAAAGAGAAAAGGAAAGATGTACCCATTTGAATGCAGAGATCCAAAGAATAACAAGGAGAGTTAAGAAAGCCTTCCTCAGCAATCAATGCAAAGAAATAGAGGAAAATAATAAAATGGGAAAGACTAGAGATATTTTCAAGAAAATTAGAGATACCAAGGGAACAATTCATGCAAAGATGGGCACAATAAAGGACAGAAATGGTAGGAACCTAACAGAAGCCGAAGATAGTAAGAAGAGGTGGCAAGAATACACAGAAGACCTGTACAAAAAAGGTCTTCATGACCCAGATAACCATGATGGTGTGATCACTCATCTAGAGCCAGACATCCTGGAATGTGAACTCAAGTGGGCCGTTGCTCATCACTATGAGCAAAGCTAGTCGAGGTGATGGAATTCCAGTTGAGCTATTTCAAATCATGAAAGATGACCCTGTGAAAGTGCTGCACTCAAAATACCAGCAAATTGGATAACTCAGCAGTGGCCACAGGACTGGAAAGGTCAATTTTCATTCCAATCCCAAAGAAAGTCAACGACAAAGAATGCTCAAACTACCACACAATTGCACTCATCTCACATGCTAGTAAAGTGATGCTCAAAATTCTCCAAGCCAAGCTTCAGCAGTATGTGAACCACGAACTTCGAGATGTTCAAGCTGATTTTAGAAAAGGCAGAGGAACCAGAGATTAAATTGCGAAAATCCACTGCATCATCAAAAAACCAAGAGAGTTCCAGAAAAACATCTATTTCTGCTTTATTGACTATGCCAAAGCCTTTGACTGTGTGGATCACGGTAAACTGTGGAAAATTCTGAAAGAGATTGGCATACCAGACCACCTGACCTGCTTCTTGAGAAACGTATATGCAGGTCAGGAAGCAACAGTTAGAACTGGACATGGAACACACTAGTTCCAAATAGGAAAAGGAGTACGTCAAGGCTGTATACAGTCACCCTGCCTATTTAACTTATATGCAGAGTACATCATGAGAAACGCTGGGCTGGAAGAAGCACAAGCTGGAATCAAGATTGCCAGGAGAAATATCAATAACCTCAGATATGCAGATGACATCACCCTTATGGCAGAAAGTGAAGAAGAACTAAAGAGCCTGTTGATGAAAGTGAAAGAGGAGAGTGAAAAAGTTGTCTTAAAACTCAACATTCAGAAAATGAAGATCATGGCATCCGGTCCCATCACTTCATGGCAAATAGATGGGTAAACAGTGTAAACAGTGTCAGACTTTATTTTTCTGGGCTCCAAAATCACTGCAGATAGTGATTGCAGCCATGAAATTAAAATACACTTACTCCTTGGAAGAAAAGCTATGACCAACCTAGATAGCATATTGAAAAGCTGAGACTACTTTCCCAACGAAGGTCCGTCTAGTCAAGGCTTTGGTTTTTCCAGTGGTCATGTATGGATGTGAGCGTTGGACTGTAAAGAAAGCTGAGTGCCAAAGAATTGATGCCTTTGAACTGTAGTGTTGGAGAAGACACTTGAGAGTCCCTAGGACGGCAAGGAGATCCAAACCATCCATCCTAAAGGATATTAGTCCTGGGTGTTCATTGGAAGTTCTGATGCTGAAGCTGAAACTCCGATACTTTGGCCACCTGATGTGGAGAGCTGAGTCATTTGAAAAGACTCTGATGCTGGGAAAGATTTAGGGCAGGAGGAGAAGGGGACGACAGAGAATGAGATAGTTGGATGGCATCACCAACTCAATGGACATGGGTTTGAGTGTACTCCGGGAGTTGGTGATGGACAGGGAGGCCTGGCTTCCTGCAGTTCATGGGGTCGCTAGGAGTCAGACATGACTGAGCGACTGAACTGAGCTCAGTGTTGCAAAGTATCAGCTGTGTTCTGTAAGTATTATAAAAACACGAAATTGTAATCTTGCAGTATAAATACTTTATACATTCTTTATATCATTAAGAGGTATCACTAAAATGAAAGAACTCCAAATATACTTAATTCTTTTGTCACTTGACTGAAGATCCCCATTCCATTCCTTTAAATCTTGCTTCCTAATTCCCTGAGGCTGAAATTCTAACTGAATGTAAATTACATATCTGAAACAGTTATTTAATAAAATAACTCTTTCCTCTTCTAGGACCCAAAATCCTTTGGAAAACTTATCTTTTGCCTTTGGATAAAATTGAGTGGAATATTAGGTTCCCCACATTGTCCTAACTAAAGAACAGGCATGTAATTAAACTAGGTCAACCATAACACTGCAATAATTTTTTTTTTCCTTTGTCTCAAGAAAATAAAAAGCCAGTGACAAAATTTTAATTAATAACAGTGAGTGTTAGTTGCTCAGTTGTGTTCAGTTTTCTGTGACTTCATGGACTATAGTCCACCAGGCTTCTCTGTCTATGGAATTCCCCAGGCAAGAATTCTGGAGTGTGTAAACATTCCCTTCTCCAGAGGATCTTCCCAACCAGGGACTGAACTTAGGTCTCCTGCATTGCACACAGATTCTTTACTGTTTGAGTGACCAGGGAAGCCTCTAATTATTAATAAGTTCAATATAAAAAATAATCCCATTTAGTTGTCAAAATGACCTTTCTAAAAATCACACCCTAGCATCACTTAGGCATTGCTCTTAACCAGTCCTCTCTGCACTCTTAATTTTTACTCTGATCTCAAAATTGTCATTGATCACAAGGTATCCATGTTGTAAGGAAATTATGGCTGGTACTTTGTGTGCTCTATCAACAATAAACAAGCTGGAAAAAATAGATTCAGAAGACATAGCTTTAAATACAAATAAAATCAATACTCATGTGATCCAAGAAATAAAGGCACAGGTCATTTATCATTCAATCCTCTTTTCACTGTACCTTTGGTAGATACAAAGTTTTTGCTGTTGTCATAGAATTTGATGATTATGTTCAGTTGGAGGAAAGAAGAATCACACACTGGACAAGTTAATTGCCAAACATCCACTTTTAAACCTGACACAGCAATAGTCCACCTTTCTATCCTTTTCTTTACTCATTCATTGGTAAAATATTGATTAAACAGCTACTATAGGCTTCCATAATTACAGGTGCCAGGCTTCACAATGAACTAAACAGGCAGCCCCATGTCTACAGAGCGTGTATGTTGATGCTTGTTGGTGCTGACCACCTCAGTGACAGGGAACTCCTATCTTCGAGTTCCTCTCCTTCTGCTAATAATCATGTTTGTTTCCTCAGCATCATACTCTTGAATTCTAAAAAATTCCTAGAACAGGTCAATAAGTTCAATTACAAGGTCTTAGATGTCAAATTAAGTTTGTTCCTTGATGCTGGTAATACCTTTTTAAAACTTATTTTTAGTTGAATTTTACACTATATCCAATAAAAATTGTTTCTGTATACATATCCAGGCTTCTCTAATCCCCATCTTTACATGACCAAACCTACATCAACAAGTGATATATATCCTACTCAGAATACAGATTAGAAATTGGTAAGACAGGTGGACTCTGGAAATACAAATTTGAGATCCTTAAGGAAGAGTATGAAGTCTTCAGAGAAGCAAGAATAAAATCCTGCTGAACTAAGTATTAGAGAGTGAAACGATAAATTAGCAAGAGGAATTAAAAAGGGCTAGAAGAAGATTGGAATCCAGGGTCTGGGAGACTAAGAGAAGTTAGTTTTGAAAAGCAGGGAAAATATATAATGTTGAATGTTGTAGAAATTGACATCTGTAATCATGTATTAACCCCATTTGCTTAGATCATTCTTTTGTTCCTTATTGATCAGCTTGTTCTTTTTGTCAGTAAAAGATTTCTAGGAAAGTGATTAACTAAAAGTATAAACATCCTTCCCTGAAACCCACGCCAATATTCTTGCCTGGAGAATCCCATGGACAGAGGAGCCTGGCGGGTTACAGTCCATAAGGTTGCAAAGAGTCAGACATGGCCGAAGTGACTTGGCATGCATACATAAACATCCTTGAGCCGGAAGTAAGAAGTCTGTAGTTCAGTTCTTATTCACTTAGTAAAGGTGCTAAACATCTATGAATCTGTTTCTCAATCTTCAAAATAGTCTATATGAGATCTATTCCAGTGAAATGTTTCCGTGAAGATCAGACTAGCATATATATGAACATATTTGTAAAATATAATATGACTTTAAAACAGAAAGTTTTTTTAGCTACAGATCTTTTTACTATCGCATCTGCTAAAGTTTAAATTATTTTCCTTTCATTTATTTAGTCAGATTGAATGCAGAATTTGCACATGAGAAGAGATCTGATATAATCTTTAAGACTCTCCTCAGAAAATTATAATCAAGCATACCATAATTTTTGACTATAGAAGTATGATTGAAATTCACACAAGGACATTATCCTGAAATAACCTCTGGGAGACAAGAAGGTGAGACAATATTTACCAATTACTTAGTATTCTGACTCCTTCTTGCAAGAGCACAGGAATCACAACTAACTGCTGAGCAACCACTGATGGAAAAATGCTGGAACCTGCCAAGAAAGATATCCTACATCCAAAAATGAAGGAGAGGCCAGTGAGTGCATAGCAATAGAGTCAAATCCAAAACTTGCCAGGTAGGTGCACCACAAACTGTATGACAATTATTCCACAGAAGTTTTCCCACTGGAGTGATGGTTCTGAGTCCTTCATCGGGCTTCCCAACCTGGGGGGTTGGTAACAGGAGGAGAGGTCCCCAGAGAGTCTGGTTTTGAATGACAGCAGGATTGCATGACTTCCACAGGACTGGGGGAAACAGAGACTCCACTCCTGGGGGTGGAGGGGGACACACAAAAGTCTTGTGTGAACCAGGACCCAGGGGAAAAAGGCAGTGACCACATAAAAGGCCAGACCAGATCTACCTGCTAGTGATGGAGGGTCTCCTGCAGTGGTGGGGACAGCATGTGGCTCACTGAGGGGACAAAGACACTGGCCTCAGCAATTCTAAGAAGTGCCCACTGGCACAAGCCCTCCCAGAGGCCACCATTAGCCCCACTGAACAGCCTGTAGGCTCCAGTGCTGGGTCACCTCAAGCCAAACAACCAAGCAGGAGGGAACACAACCCCACACATCAGCAGACAAACCAGTTAAAGTTAGAACATAAAAATTAGAACATCCTTTAAGACCGTTAAAAAAATCAGCTTGAGATGGATTAAAGAACTAAATGTGAGGCCAAACACCTATAAAACTATCTTAGAGGGAAACATAGAACTTTCTCTGACATAAGTGGAAGCAATATTTTTTAATCCATCCCAGAGTAATGGAAATAAAAACAAAAATAAACAAGTTGGACCTAATTAAACTCAAAAGCTTTTGGGAGAAAATATTAGCAAGTGCTGTGACTGATGAGGGATTAGTTTCCAAAATTTACAAACAGCTCTTGGAACTCAATAACAAAAACAATACAAAACAACCCAATCAAAAACTGGGCAGAAGATCTAAGTAGATACTTCTCCAAAGAAGATACACAGATAGCCAAGAAGCATTGAAAAGATTTTCAACATTGCTTACTATTAGAGAAATGCATATCAAAACTACAATGAAATATCATCTCACACCATTCTAAATGGCCATCATCAAAAAGTCTGCAAACAATAAATGCTGGAGGGAATATGGAGAGAAGAGGACCCCCTTACACTATTGTTTGGAATGTAAATTGATACAGTCACTATGGAGAACAATACGGAGGTTCTTTAAAAACACTAAAAAAAGAACTATTATATGATCCAGCAATCCCACTCCTGGGCATGCATCCGTAGAAAACATGATCCCAAAGGATTCATGCACCCCAGTATTCATTGCAGCACTGTTTACAATAGCCAAGACATGGAAGCTCAACCTAAATGTCTATTGACAGAGAAGTAGATCAAGAGGATTCCATACAATGGAATGTTACTGAGCCATTAAAAAAGAATGAAATAATGCCATTTGCAGCTCCATGGATGGAACTAGAGATTGCCATACTGAGTTAATTAAGTCAGACATAAAGAGAAATTTTATGATATCACTTATAAGTGAAATCTAAAAAGAAATGAACTTACAAAACAGAAACAGACTCACAGACTTAGAGAACTAACTTATGGTTACTAGTAGGGAAGAATGGGGAAAGCGATAGTTAGGGAGTTTGGTACTGACATGCACAGACAGCTATATTTAAGATGGATAACTAACAAGATCCTACTGCAGAGCATAGGGGCCTCTATTCAATATTACAAACAGCTAAACGGGAAAAGAATACAAAAAGAATAGATACATGTATATGTATAATTGACTCCCTTTGCTGCACATACCTGAAACTAACACAATATTATTAACTATACTCAATATAAAATAAAGTTTAAAAGAAGATTGAAGCAACAAAGAAAAATAAATTTTTTGTCAGATAATTCTAACATCAACAACAAAAAAAACCTAAGTTTCAGAAGAAAAAAACAGTCATTCAAGAAGATTTTAAGAAAATGTCCATTAATATCTACTCCAGTGGAAGTCACTCAAAAACGAGCTCACACTATGCAACACAAGTACGGAGGACTCTAGAGACAGGTGCCTGCATAAACTGATACCTGAACATGCACTTTTGGACTTGTATCTCCTGATACAGCTATGTGTTGTGATATTCTTCCTTGTGATTAGTGTAGGACCTGTGCTTATGCATCAAATAAAGCCATGTTTTAGAATATGAAATTTTAAAAATAACAAAAAAGCAGTTAGCTTAACAAAGTCCACAGTAAACATATCAGCACAAAACTTGAGAAACATTTGCAATAATCTACCTTTGAATTTTTCAGTCTTCCTATTTCATATAGAAAATGAACTTAAATCACAATATTTTTGCTTAAATGGATATAAAAGAATTTTCAAACAATGGATATAAAAGAATTTTCAAACAATGGATATAAAAGAATTTTCAAACAGTCATTACAATGTTTTTTTAAAGCTAAAAGAAAGCAATATTTATTTTTTTTAATTATGTCATTGAAAATAATCTAAAGGATTAACTCCCTTATTTGAAACACCATTTAGGAAAGCAGCACCAATCGTTTGAGCGACCTCATGTATTCCCTGGTGGCTCAGATGATAAAAATTCTGCCTTCAATGCAAGAGATTTGAATTTGATCCCTGGATCAGGAAGATCCCCTGGAGACAGGAATGACAATCCACTCCAATATTCTTGCCTGAAGAATTCCATAGACAGAGGAGCCTAGTGGGCTGCAGTCGATCAGGTCACAAAGAGTTGGACACAACGGAGAGATCAACACACACACCCAAGGCTAAAAGCTTCATACCATCTTTCTTCCACTGTGAGTGTAACTATAACCTAAGTCTCTAAATTTCACTTTGTTGAAAGTATTCTCAGAGCACATATATAGTTGAATATATTTGTGTTATGTGCACACATGGTATTTGCAACACATGTATACATGTTTAGAATCTTAGCATTTTCTAATCCCTTTTCTCATTCCTGCCATAGACTGTGCAGTTGTTTTCTCAAAGCAAACTTATTTCCTCCAGATCTTTATTCTGCTCATTCCATCACCTCCCTCAGATCCTGATAAAAAGTCACCTACTCCAACTTTTCTTACTTGACAACCTTATCTAAATAGAATCCAGAACTTAAAGAACAAGTCTAACCTAGTTTTTCAGGATAGTTTTTCACATGAAGACAACTGAATTTTCTCTTTTGCAGGATAAACATCCACTGGTTTTGTGTATTCTCATCATTCCTGTAGCTGTCCTCCAAATGTTTTCCATTTTATCATCATACTTTTTATTTGCCTGCCTAACACTCAAATAGACACACTACCCCCTTCATGGAAGAGGTTGTGCTTCTTTTGAAGTACTTGCTAGCATGTTTGGCCATCACCTTTTACTGTTTATTCATGCTAAACCTACTGGAAATATAAATACCTAAATTTCATGTGATTCTACTGAGGCATTGTGTTCTCCTAGATTTTGTAGTTATTTCTAGAACTCTGGCTTCAGACTCTACATGGATATATATTAAGTGTGCTATATTTGGCTCATATTTGACACTCCAAAATATGTCTCTTTGGTGTAAGGATCAATTTAAGCTGATTATTTTTAAGAAACAGAAGATTTAACAAGTCTTTCTTTTGACCTCCCTTTTAGATGCCTAAAAAATTAAGATGAAGGGGCTGTTCCAAGAAAACAATCAGCATCAGAGATAACTACAAGGAATACAGGCTCACTGTGGCCAGGGAGAAACCAGAGACTCCTCTGCCCCATGTTTCTGCCTGGCCCAGGAGCATTCCTTTACCAAAGATCCTTTTTTCCTGTCTCCATATGAATTGGTTCCCTCTGAGGTCCCAAACCACTTCCCCAACATTCTCTGTTTTCTTTAGCTGAAGATGGTATTTCATGGGATGGCTTTGGTTATTTTGGTAAGTTTCTCAGCTTTCCTAGGTCTCTCCCATGTGTACATGAGGTATATACCTGTTGTTAAAATTTTGTTTTTCCCCTGTTAACCTGTCTCATGTCAATTTAATTCTTAGACTTATCAGAAGACCCTAGAAGGGTAAAGCTTTGGTTTTTTGTTTTTTTTTTCCCCTTTCCAAAACTCTAATTCTGCCCTCATGACCTGATCATGTCCCAAAAGTTCCATCTCCAAATACTCACACTGGAAATTAGATTTTAATATATGAATTCTGGGGCAGGGTTGGGGGTTGGGGTGGGTAAGCATTCAGTTTGACATTTATGTTTGATCCTGAAATTTTAAAACAACAATAGAGTTAGTCAACCTATCAGCAAACTCACTACCATCATATGATAGGCAAAATGAACCACTAATTTACATATAATATTTTCAACAGCATCAGAAATAACTGGCTTATAAATACATGCATATGTGCACACGCACACACATACACACAATTTTGTCACTTGGGATTCACCAGTCAGCACTCACATATACTCTGCATGTCTGCTGTTTTAAGTTCTTCTGTTCAGGCCCTAAGAAATTCTTCTCCGTATCTCTTCCTATCAGTCTCATAAGAAAACTATATCTGAGTGTCATGAAGGTTTGCAGATGGTATTGCTGTCATTGTTGAAGACAAATACTATTTTGCATTGTAGAGAGGACTTGGGTGATGAAACTGCTTAGATAACAGAAAAGGCAATTTAATTAACTTGTCAAATCATTCCTCTCAGATAGTGAAAATGTAATAGATAGTTGCATAATGAGGTACAGTATCAACCATCTGCCTCCTTTTTTTTCTTGGTGCCCCAGTGTGTGATACCAAGGTACCCACAAGTTGGTACAATAGTCACAAAAATAGCACACAGGGACTGATAAATGTTTTCAATATTAGATGTTCTGTTCTGTTTTTAAATGTGTGTATGATAATTTAGGCATAATATGCATGAAATAGGTATTACAGTTCTCCAAAGAAACAGAATCAATAAAATACATATAAAGAGAGAGAATGACAGAGAGAAAAGGAATTTGTTAAAAGGAATTGGTTTATATGGTTACAAAGGCTAACAAGTCCTGAGATCTACAGGTTGGGTGGCAAGCTGAAGATCCACTTTGCCAATGTTTCCATTGGAGTCCAAAGGCAGGAAAAAATAATGTCACAGATTAAAGACTAAGAAACAGAAGCAAGGAATCAGGGAATCCTCGCTTACTTGGAAGAAGTTCAGCTTTTTCTTTTATTCGGTCATTCAACTAATTGGATGAATCCTTACCACAATAAAGAAGACAGCCTGCCTTACCCAATAAGCAGACATTTGGTCCTATCCAAAGTGTCCCCTGAGACATCTGGTCCATTCCAAGAGGCCATTGAAACTGGTTCCATCAGAAATGCTCACAAACATAATTGGTCCATGCCAAATAGCCCTTGATATTTTATCCTGTCAAAAACACTCACACTTAGAAAGCAACCCCAAGTTCAAGTAGCCCACAAAGTTTATTAATACTATTTGTCTAAAGGATTAATACACACAAGATAATATCACACTTGTTGGTCCAGTGACTATGCTGTGGCTGTATTCCATAAATAACCCTTCTTGCCTCTGTCGCCTAGTTGGTAGCAGCGCATGGGTATAGGTAGATGGATTAGAGTTTGAGCTTGCGCAAGAGTAAGATTCTTCTCTCACTAACAAGCATTAACTATGAGTACCAAAAGGAGTCCTATAGACAGAGGAAAAAGGACTACAGACCAACAGTATTAATAAACTTCGTGGGCTACTTGAACTTGGGAGTGTTTTCTAAGTGTAGGTGTTTTGTTTTTTTTCTTCTCTGGGGCAGAATGACAGGCCTGGGACTGGGGAGAGCACACACTTGAAGGAATGGAAACAGTTTGGACCCCCCTGACCCTGATAGTGTGGTGATGCCAATGAGCAGGAGGGAAGCCCTGCTCACAGGCTGGCTCTGGCCCCACCTCCTAGGAAGGTGGTAGCTGCCAGCACACTGCATGCCAGCACAGATACATGACTCATACCACCTCATTTCCAGCTCACATCCAAAGACACAGGGCACGTGCAGACTGTATAGGGAAACTCCCACATGAGGACGCCCCCTCAAGGGTGTCCCTACCAGATAACTATTTCACCTAATTTCATAGAGAAGGTTAGGCAAAATGAAAAGACAGAGAATTCTGTCTTAATTGAAAGAGCAAGATAAAAGCCCAGAAAAAAAATAATGAAAGAGAAATGATTTACCAGATAAAGAATTCAAATCATTAATAATAAAAATTCTAACTAAATTAAGGAAGAGAATATATGAACACTGAGACTTTTAACAAAAAGCTAAAAAATATGAAGAACTAGATGGAACTGATGACTAATAACTGAAGTGAAAAACGTAGCAGCAGACTGGGTGATGTAGAACAATACATAACTAGTGTGAAGGATAAAATAATACAGATCACCCAATCAGAGCAACAAAAATAGGAATCAATGCTAAACATTAAGAAGAGACCTTTGGTATATTCCTTCTAGCTCCACTTTCAGTAAAGTTTTATCACAAAATAATGTTGAATATTTTCAAAAGCGTTTTCTGCATAGTGTTTACTGAATTTAAAGAGCTTTGTTTTTATGAAAATATTTAATAAGACAATTAAAATGTCTAAAATTAAGTAAAATATTTATATCATTTTAATTTTTTTAACCTTATTTAACTTTTCAATTATAATTTATATTATTCATTTAACTTTAGTAAATGATTTGAATATTTTAGTAAAAGTATTCTTTCAAAATATAAATGCAATAACATCAATTTTATTGACTTCTATATTTAATCTAATTTTACTGAAATTATTACCAACTTCAGGTCAGTTCAGTTCAGTTCAGTCACTCAGTCGTGTCTGACTCTTTGCTACCCCATGAATCGCAGCACACCAGGCCTCCCTGTCCATCACCAACTCCCGGAGTTCACTCAGACTCACGTCCATCAAGTCAGTGACGCC